>NC_142391.1:19376677-19484177 GCF_059441095.1 Idiotropiscis lumnitzeri | reverse complement strand
TTTAGGGTTGGGGTAAGGGTTAGGGTTTAGGGTTAGAGTTAGGTTTGGGTTAGGGTTAGCGTTGGGTTAGGGTTAGGGTTAGTGTTAGGGTTAGGGTTAGGGGTTAGGGTTAGGTTTAGGGTTGGGGTAAGGGTTAGGGTTATGGTTAGGGTTAGGGTTAGAGTTAGGTTTGGGTTAGGGTTAGCGTTGGGTTAGGGTTAGGGTTAGTGTTAGGGTTAGGGGTTAGGGTTTAGGGTTAGGTTTAGGGTTGGGGTAAGGGTTAGGGTTATGGTTAGGGTTTAGGGTTAGAGTTAGGTTTGGGTTAGGGTTAGGGTTAGCGTTGGGTTAGGGTTAGGGTTAGGGTTGGGTTAGGGGTATTGTTTGGGTAGGGTTAGGGGTAGGGCTAGGGTTAGGGTTAGGGTTAGGGTTAGCGTTTGGTTAGGGTTGGGTTAGGGTTCGGGTTTAGGGTTAGGGTTAGCCTTGGGTTAGGGTAAGGGGGAGGGTTAGGTTTAGGGGTAGGGTTAGGGTTATTGTTAGAGTAGGGTTAGGGGTAGGGGTCGAGCTAGGGTTAGGGTTAGGGGTTAGGGTTAGGGTTAGGGTTATTGTTAGGGTTAGGGGTAGGGTAGGGCTAGGGTTAGGGTTATTGTTAGGGTAGTGTTAGGGTTAGGGTTTAGGGTTAGCGTTGGGTTAGGGTTAGGGTAAGGGGGAGGGTTAGGTTTAGGGGTAGGGTTAGTGTTAGGGTTATTGTTAGGGTAGGGTTAGGGGTAGGGCTAGGGTTAGGGTTAGGGTTATTGTTAGGGTAGGGTTAGGGGTAGGTGTAGGGCTAGGGTTAGGGTTAGGGGTTAGGGATAGGGATAGGGTTAGGGTTAGGGTTAGGGTTAGGGTAAGGGTTAGGGTTAGGGTTATGGTTAGGGTTTGGGTTAGGTTTGAGGTTAGGGTTAGGTTTAGGGTTAGGGGTGAGGGGTTAGGGGGAGGGTTAGGGCTACGGTTAGGGGGAGGGTTAGGGTAGGGGTTAGGTTTAGGGTTGGGGTTTGGGTTAGGGTTAGGGTTAGGGTTAGGGTTAGGGGTTAGGGTTTAGGTTTAGGGTTGGGGTAAGGGTTAGGGTTTAGGGTTAGAGTTAGGTTTGGGTTAGGGTTAGCGTTGGGTTAGGGTTAGGGTTAGGGTTAGTGTTAGGGTTAGGGGTTAGGGTTTAGGGTTAGGTTTAGGGTTGGGGTAAGGGTTAGGGTTATGGTTAGGGTTAGAGTTAGGTTTGGGTTAGGGTTAGGGTTAGGGTTAGCGTTGGGTTAGGGTTAGGGTTAGTGTTAGGGTTAGGGGTTAGGGTTTAGGGTTAGGTTTAGGGTTGGGGTAAGGGTTAGGGTTATGGTTAGGGTTTAGGGTTAGAGTTAGGTTTGGGTTAGGGTTAGGGTTAGCGTTGGGTTAGGGTTAGGGTTGGGTTAGGGGTATTGTTTGGGTAGGGTTAGGGGTAGGGCTAGGGTTAGGGTTAGGGTTAGGGTTAGGGTTTAGGGTTAGGGTTATTGTTAGTGCCTGGGGTTTGGGTGAGGTTAGGAAGGCAATAAAACACCAATATTGTAAGATTTGAACCAGCAACCAAATCAGTGACATTAACCATTACAGCTGACTATCACACCAGGGTCTATTTAGGATTTAGGTTTAAGGTTAGTGCGAAGTGGGGTTTTAGGGGTTAGGAGTTAGGGTTAGAGGTAAGGAGTTTGGGTTTGGGCTTTTGTGGTTAGAGTTCGGGTTATCCATCCATCCATCCATCTTCTGTTTCACTTCTCCTCACTAGGGTCGCGGGGGGTGCTGGAGCCTATCCCAGCTATCTTCGGGCAGTAGGCGGGGGACACCCTTAACTGGTTGCCAGCCAATTGCAGGGCAAAGAGAGACGAACAACCATCCGCACTCACACTCATACCTCGGAGCAATTTTGAGTGTTCAATCGGCCTGCCATGCATGTTTTTGCAATGTGGAAGGAAACCTCACGGGATGGCCAGTGCCGGGATTGAACCCACGCCCGATGCTGTCTCTCACTGTGAGGCCATCGTGCTAACCATTCGACCAACACAGCTGGCTAACACACGCGGGTCGAGAGTTATGATTTAGGTTTAAGGTTAGTCTTAAATTCAGTTTTAGGGTTGGGGTTAGGGTTAGGATAAATCGTGTGTGCGCGCGTAATGTGCGTGTTTGTTTACAACGCCTGTTTACATCTTTATAAGATATTGCCCATGTCATATTATATGACCTAACCCCAACCTCTAACACTAACCCTAACCTAACCCTAAGCCCTAAAAAGACCCTAACTCTACCCCGAGCCCTAACCCCAACCCCTAACACTAACCTTAACCCTAAATCTAACCACCTAACATGACCCCAACCCATAACCCTTCCCTAAGCCTAAGCCCAACCCATTCCCTAAACCCTTACGCTAACCCTAGCCCTAACCCTACCCCTTAAATCAAATGCCTATCCCCTAAACCCTAACCCTAACACTAACCCTGACCCTAGCCCTATTCCTGACCCTAACTCTACCCTAACCGAACCCTAACCCACCCTAATCCAAACCTGAAAAAGAAGCATTTAAAGAATAAGGTGCTGAACCACTGAAGAAGGAGGAGTAATACCAACACAGGCGTAAATTATGTTAAGCCAATCTCAGTCGCAAAAGGGTGGCGTTCCCTCTTCACGTCGGGGATGAGATCCTGCCCCAAGTGGAGGAGTTCGAGTGTGACAAAAGTAACACCCACTGAAAGGCCAGCACCCGGTGACCAGATTCTAAAGTAACAAAAGACAAAAGAGGTAAAAGGAAAAACATATACCCTAAAACTCAAAATAAACATGAATTCAAAACAACAAAGATCAAATTAAATTAACAATCACTAGGAAGCTACCTTAACTACAATTAAGACACAAAACAAACCGCAATTAGACGTGACAAAGACAATAACCCAACAATAAATGAAAGTAAACAATCAATTAATTCTAAGCAAACGAGACACCTGGAGAAGACACAAAGTGAATAGAGGTGGACGAAACCTGCTGGACTTGGACTGGCTGCACAACGTGTTGGTCACATAATGCACATACACAGGAGTATAAATGGTAAATGGGCTAGAAGGCTTACTCTCACCAACTCGTGATCTGATTGGCTATCGCAACTGTCGATCTCCTCATAGAGCCCGTTCCATTCATTCCGGAGGCCTCTGACGAATAGCACCTGGCACTGGTACTATGAACTCTGGTAAGACAAGCAAGCTGAATTGTAATTGGATAAAAACTCTCACCTAACAATAAAACGGTGGGATATAATAGAATAAAACTTTTATCATAAATATGTTCACGATGTCTTGAATTTTGGTTATGTTACGACAGCAGAGAAGGCCTTGAAGGCCCTGACAGCGCACCAAGGTTATTATCGTAAATGAAAACGAAAGAAATTACGAAAACTATAATTTCATAAAACATTTTTGTTTACAAAATAAAAATGGGAATGTTTTGGGATAAATGATGGCGAACAAAAAATTGTACCTGTCAAATACACCACATTACAAAAAACTAAAACTAATAAAAACTAAACAAAAACTAAGCATTTTCCCCAAAACTAAAACTAATACAGCTATTCTGAAAACTTATTGAATCTAATTGAAATAGAAATAAAAGTCAAAACAAAATAAAAACAAAATTACCATTAGCCTGACGCCCACCACTGCCACCTCCTGTCATGTTAAAAGCTTGACCCATTGTTGGTGCTGTTTGCATGACTTCTTCTTCCTAACAATGTGCACATAAATAAGCGGTACTCAAGAAAGAACAAAATACATTGAGCATTTTTTTTCTAACAGAATAAGTACTCAAAATACTCGTGGCCCTGTTTCAGCCCCACTGAGCGATGTTAATGCAACACGAATATTCAGTTTTTTAACACCGTCCTTGAACTCTTAACACTGGTCGATTCGTAATAGCCAAAATATGGCTTAATAAATACCTAAAGAATAGAAATAAAATTTTATACCTGTTATGGTGTTATGGCAACCTTATTTATGACTTCCACACCAAAAGAGTGACATATGTCTCACTCCCCATGCCACACACACACACATGCATGCGCACACACACGCACACACAGAGGATTAACTTTTGGAATATGTGAACTCAGAGTGTCTAGGAGCACAACAGTGTCGCCAGCTGGTGTCTAATAAATGCTTACAACTGTGAAATAAACACCAGTGAGCTGTGCTTCCTGCAGGAAATTGAAGGAGGAAGCAGGAGTCAAAGTGAGGTGGAGTCAGTGAAGCAATCAAACTGAATTTCTCTCTCTCATTTAATTTCTACATGGTTACGTCAGTGTTGATGACTCTCACACTTATGCCGTGACATGTGCTTTCATCTTGAGTCTCACGCTATGCTGTCCAAACAATTTTCACATCAAAACGCCGTGATAGCACCAGCGAACAGATGGGCAGGACAGGCCAATACCTGCACATTTGATGGCTGGTTGCATCACTCCTCTCCATCCTTCCACTGAAGTGTTAAAATGCCTTCTGTACTGTTCCACTTTTTGGGACATTTTGTGCTACAGCATATGTGGCTGAGATCTTCAGAATAATGCTGTTACCGTGGTTCTCATCCACGACTCTGGTGCCCCTCAGCAAGGCACTAAAACCCGAAAGTGTTCCCTAGGCACTACATATAGTAAGTCCTGATACAGACATACACAGTTTCTCAAATTTTAATCGATTCTTTATCTAAATTGTGCCCCACACGTGAAGATTAGAAGAAAAAAAATCCAGCATTTGACAATTTTGGTCCAACTGTGTGTAATGTGCATTGATAATCACACACAAAGATTGTACTCCACCAACAGATATAAATCTTAAGCGATCACATACTCAAACAAAAACAATGTGTCAGAGTCGCCGGTCGGCGAGGAGGGGGGTGGACCCAAAATGCGAGGAAGCAGGGATAAGGGTAACTTAAAGGGAATTTATTTACAAAACAAAACCAAAAGGCAAACAAGGTACTAGGACAAACAAACGTGGCAGGGTGCAAAATAAAGTCGAACTAAACGTGACTAAACAGAACAAAAACCGAGGAACGAAGACAGTGACAAAAACTAGGGACGGGAGCGGAGCGGGAGCGAAGATTCAATTTTTACACATGTCGACAATTTCAGATGAAGAAGGGAGATTTGTTTTGTTCACAGTGACCTTGTTGAATGTGTATGGCCCAAAACTGGGATAGCTCTTCATTTTCAGGATCACTTTTAGCCTGATCCCTGACATTTCGACCACAAATTTGATTATCGGGGGTGTCAATGTTTGGATAATGAGGCGCTATGTCTGTTGCGTAATCTGCATTAACACTGTGTTCTATCTCCAAATAATATATGCCGGTATTTGAAAAATAAAGGCTGATGAGGTGGCAAATTGGATGAAAAAAAAGCACACAGATGTATCTGAAAATTTTAAAGGAATTAAAACAAAAAATCGAAGTACAGTACATATGTTATTGTGCCAACGCAATCACGCCCACAAAGTTTGACAGCTGAGTGCAGTTCGTCCCTAATTACTCCCTTGTTGCAATAAGTCACACGTGCTAAAGTAACAGTAGCCGGACGTAAATTTCAAACCTGGGCCTTCAGTGGGTGCCGAGTGACCTCATCCACCTCTTACGAAATACCATCATGTCACAAGATAATGAACAAAAATAAATAAATTATGCAATTTTTTGGGGGGGCAATGTTCACACTGCCGAGTGTGTTATTAAATTGTTACTAAAACAACTTTGCAGATTCACCTACGATCTGCCAGCCAAACACTCTCCTCCACACAATTTAACGTACGTATTTGAGATTATTACTAAAGTAAAAAAAAACACACCTTTACCGTTACCTTTTTCTTCCAATACACCTCAGCAACTAAAAACCTCTCCACCAGAGTTGGGCGCTTGACCCTTTTTGCCAGTCAGTCCCCCGCCCTCTGGCCGCAATCTCCGTACCCATTCGGCCTTGACCCTCCGGCCTTAGTCATAAACATTATCGGCCTCCGACCCCCGTCCCAAAAATGGGCATCTATCTATCTATCTATTAATTGCAATTCATCCTCCAAAATATGCCATTATTTTATATGTACATATATAGAACAAACACATGCTTTGCGTTGAGATGATAATCTAAAGTTGAATAGCTGCGGTGGAACTGTAATTCCTTCTGGCCATGAGTGCAAATCATTACCTGCGTGTTTATTGTTCCATCTGTCTTCTTTTTTTTATTTGAATTCCCCACCCAAAGGGCCAATCTGCTTTTCTTTCATGTTTACATTTACACTTGCACGTGTCCGCCTGGGCTGAACGATTTTAGGAGAAAATTAGATTGCGATTTTGATTTTGTGTGCGTTTTTCTTCACAATTTACAGTGACATTCGCAAGCATTACAGAAATTGCGATTATACCATTAAAAACAATAAAATAGCTATCATTGAAAAAAAAATGCAAGGACAGGAAAGATGTATTGTGAGGGAGGCAGTCCTTTTGCAAGTTATTCAAAATGGTTCAAGTCAGGCAAGACCTACTTGCCGTCAAGTATAATTTTGAATTTGTGTGATTCTATATATGAAAATGCATTTTTCAACGCAAAAATGTTTTACATTTTGTACCAATGTACTGTTGAGAGCATTGTGACTCGCTTGTGTGTGACGTGTGGTTGTGTGCGCATGCATGAGGAAGAGTGCAGACAGTATTTCAAATTTTCTTTGCACATAAATGTAAACTTAGATGTCAATAAAAAAAAAAACAGTGTACTCAGTGGTGCAAAATAGAGCAAATAACATTGATGTGATTGTAAATATTTAATATATGTTTGACATCGAACCACTTCATCATGATGACGTCAGCCATTTCCGTGTTCCAGCCTGAGAGAGTCTGCTAAATTGCGAATGTAGCCATTTTCTTATTTTATGTCCAGATACCTATTGAGTCCAATACATTTCTTTTCACAGCTGTTGGCTCTCCTCCCTAACACAGTTCTAGTCAAACTTTAGTCAGATTGTACATCAAAGCACTTATTTTGGGTCTTTCCTGACACTGCATTTCACTTTAGCGCTTAGCACGCCTAGCCCCTCCTCGTTCTCCTCGTGAAAGCGCGACTTGTTAGTGGGGTCGTTTATTTTTCAACACAGTGGAGAAGTTTTGCATTACACAGTTCATTGCTGCTGTTGTGTACGGATTTAAGTACAGTACGAATAAAGTCCTTGCTGCTGCGGCGCAAGATAGCTTGGCACCTCGCATTCAAGTAGCCGTTAGTACGAGCAACAGCTGGACGTAGACACGAGACGCTTTTTTATTTATTTATTTTTTTAACTAGTTTGCCGCTGGTTAGTGTGACCTGGTTTCTGTAATATGTCGCCGACTCGTATACGTGGGCAGAGCCCTTTAAAAAAAAAAAAAACTAAACAAAACACAAAAACGCAGCTTTGACGATCTCGAAATCGCATCGTCTGGGATCACTGAATGGGATTTTAGGATGCCTATGTGGGTCATTTTGCGAATGTGTTAAATACATCAAATATTTTCACTCGATTCATTACAAAAATGTATTTCTGCCCATTAGCACTATTTGTTTATTTGTTTCATGTATGTATTGTGGACACACACACACACAGTCAGCAATACTCTCATGAGGCAGGCATGACTTACAAAGTATCCTCTGGAGTAGAGTAGATAACAGACATGTGATCAATAGTACTTTGGTGGCAACCATTCCCTGTGCCCTGAGGATATATAACAGACTCGTTGAAGGTAGTAAAAGTCCTAATGGATTCTGCCTCTCTCTTTCACACTATCTTTATCACCATCAGTAACCCCCAGTGTTCCATTCCATATTGTCATTTCTTTACTTCCCAAGGGCAAATATGCTCTGCAAAGCAAATGTTGCTATTTTCCAAAGATAAAATATGCTCAAGATTTCTCACCACTTCACATTAAGCCTTATTCCCGGTATTCGTGTATCTCCCGTGGGATTGAAAAGATTTCCCAGGCCAAGTTTACGATATGTGATCCTCCATGACCTTGTCTGAATTCTGGGACACTTGTTTATTCTTTAAAATACCTTAACGACTTACAGGTTTTGCAATGAGTATGTTTTTGCCAAGAAAGAGCAAGATGATAAAAATGGGGATGAAAATATTCAGGGGATAAAAACAAAATTGTTAAGGTGGAGTGTTTGCAGTCGTTCAACAACATTCGGCAGATGACAGGATGAACTAATCTGTCATTGATGCTTCCGCCATACTCCAAAAAAATGAAGGCAACATAATTAAAGGTGTGAAGAGATTTGACCAATGTCTAAATGGACACAACTTTGGTTGGTCATAGTTAGCGGCTTCATACGTGCTGCTGTCATGTGATAGCGCCTTTCCGTCTTTTCACGGTGTGAACAAGCTATTTCTGTTTTAGTCTGCAAGATTATCCAGTTGTTGAAGTTAATTGTTTTAGACATGCCTTGGCTTAATCATTTATTTGATTCAATTGTTTTTACCTATTATTGTTATTTTTTGTGTTTTTATTTTAATTCTAAAGATGGTGGGCAATTTCATTGGAATTCATTATTATTGTAAACTAAGTTTCCCATTAGGGACAATAAAAATGACCGTCACTGAAACCGAAACAGACGATAATAATCTTGAAATAACAGGTGGTCACCAGTTAATTCTTCCGTCTGACTTTTCACTTGATCTTGCTTGTTGTTTGTTATATTGGACGACTTCACAATTAAAAATTTGCAGAACAATTCAACATAGAGAAATATGAAACACAAGAAAAACAATTGTTAGATTTTTCATCCACCCATTTTAGGTCAGGTCACGGTGTAGTAGTTTATGCAGTGAAGTCCAGACTTCCCTCTCCCCAGCCACTTCGTCTCGCTTTTCGGGGGAAATCCTGAGACATTCCAAGGCCAGTGCTTCAATGGGTGTTTGAGACTAATTTAATGTGATGGGCAACTGTGTAACTTAGTCTTGTTTTTCCGGCCATTCATCGTTGTCATTATTGTTAAAAATGATCACTGGGTGTTTCACTGCCAGAGGTCACAGAAAATCACTGCACATCTTGTTTGCTATAGGTGTGAGCGAAGCTTTCACGTTGCATACTCAATGCATGCAAATGGCTCGTCAAATGAACAAAGTGTGAGGATTAATAACTTGTTCCTCAGAAGTAGCAAAATAATCACACGACTGAAACTGCTACAAGGCATTGATGAGTGCTTCCTGTAGCTGACATGAAAAATACTTCTGTCCCTATTCTGTGTTTGGTTGAAAAAAAAACGTTTTTTGGAAGAAATGTTAACACCTGCTAAGTAATTGAACAAAATGTGGATTGCACAAGCATTCGGAAACCTGAAAGTGTTTGAGGGGCGAGGGAGGACATGAAAGCTGAGAGCAAGAGCCACAACAAGCTTATTAGCAGACATATCATCTGGAAAGATCAGAGCCACTTTCCACTGGAAGTCAGCAATGTTCTCACGGTGACAAAGCAAAAAATGAACAAATCTTCCATTATATGAGACATAAACTCACCCGCTGATATAATAACATAAGAACAATATGATATAATAAAATATAATTCAAGTGGCCAGCAAGGAATTGTCATTCATGATAATGATATTTCTATTGTTTTTTTTTTTTTATCTGCTTGGGAGATGCTTTATGTTAAAGCCATTACAAAAGAAGCTGATATGTTCAACTTTGTCCGAGTCACACTGTTCTGTTCACATTGCCACTGCTGTTGTTGAATATTCAGATGAGGATTTGCCATATAAATGAATAGTGCACTTAATTTAGGATGGCAAACTATTATTAACGGCCAGCAGAATTCCCCACGTTGCCCATTATAGATTATTTCAACAGATCTTTCAAGACCCACAACATTTGTTTTCTATATGACTATAAGAGTGTCGAACCAACAAATAGAAAGAGGGGAGTAAAATAGTTTCTATTTTTTTCTGTTCATTGCACTCTACAAGGATCCATTAGTTAAAAAAAATATAATATATACATCCATCCGGCCATTATCTGATCCGTTTAAATGTGTCCTAAATGGTATTCAAAAATCAACTAATACATAAGAAAAGAAACAGACATAATAAGAAACATATCAATGGTGTTTTTCACTAATGAGTCCTCTTCCCATTTTCCCCCTCCTCTGGTACAGTTAATGAGCAGTTAATACTTGTGTTTTTTAAGTGTTTTATTTTATTATATAATATATAATCGTGATTATTTTCATTTGGTACATTATTGCATCATATAGCTTTGTAACCACAGACACAACAAGTGATGAATACAATTTAATTTTGGCGTTGGAATAACATATATATATATATATACACACACAAACATACACACACACGACGTGCCTTGTGGTGTGACTTACTTCACTGCATGCGGGGTCCAAATTCACGTTGATACATGGGGCCTTTAATTCCGGCCTTCATTTCCATGGCGAAGGGCCCTGAGCAAAGGCTTAAAGCAGGGGTCCTCAATCCTGTTCCTCGAGGGCCGGTGTCCTGCAGGTTTTCCATCTCTCCCTGCTGCAACACAGCTGATTCAAAAGATCAGATTAATCAGCAAGGTCTGCAGAAGCTAGATAACGATCGCTCAGGTGTGTTGCACCATGGAGAGGTGGAAAACGGGCAGGACACCGGCCCTCGAGGAACAGGATTGAATACCCCTGGCTTAAAGTAACATTGGTCAGATTTACCAGGTCACGCGTAACCCAACCCACTTAATCCAGATTTAACGACTCAAACAATGTTGCCCAGTGAGTCTTATGTAACAAGTGGTGTTTTGAGATTGAATACAAAAAAATATACTCACATTTGAAAGTAAACTGCTGAATCTGAATGTGGGGTGACTTCAGGTGCCTCCATGTTTTAAGCGTGGAAGAATAGCGGCGTAGAAGAAGAGCAGAGGAATTTAGAGTACAGGGGTTGCTCCATCACAGCCAGCGCACATGGTCTATCTCCATGGAAACGGAGGCAAGATTTGAAGGCTGGTTCTCAAAGACAGTGTGAGCTGTCTATATGAATTTGCACATAGCTATTAAGACTGTCCACATTCGACACGGGTTATGCCGTCCACGAAGAGGAGCAGTCCAAGTATTCAAAAGACACAGCCGTTGAATTGTCCTTCGGAGGACGCAATCGATCCTTGGTTCAATTCTCACAAGAAGGTTCATTAAGAAATCAAATTGTGTATATGAAGATATGGTTGCTTGTCTGTTCTCTACGCAACCTGTGATTGGCCGGCGCCACGTCCAACACAGTCAACTGGGATAGACTCCAGCTCACCTGCACACCGATGAGAACAAGCCATTCGAGATGAGCACCTGGCTGATTAATTTATTCGTTCTGTCTCAATACTTTTGTTCAGGTATGATGTATTTTCAGAGGCCTATTGGCGAACACATGCTGCAGTAGCTTTTCCTAAAGTAACACTCTACCAGATAGAAACTTAGTGTCCTTTCAAGGAGACTGCATGGAGAGGAGAGTAGGTAGTGTTAATGTGAAGAGAGAAAACACACAAACACAAAAATATGCATACACGTGCGGGCACACCCCCCTGCTCACGCACACACATTTATCGCTATTTATCTCTCTCTCTCTCTCTCTCTCTCTCTCTCTCTCTCTCTATATATATATATATATATATATATATATATCATTTCATTAGATTGTACCTGCCCAGATACATGTCTTGTGTGAAGAAAATTTTTCTTTCTTCATTTTTTTCAAATAAAATATAGTGACATTCCATAAAAAAAAAACATTTTTTTAAAAGAGGAGCACTACGCGTTTCATACTGTCAGGTGTATTTTTTTAATTTGCATTTGCGTTGAACTGAAATGCATCACATTGCCAATATTGTGTAATGTTTCTCACATAGGTAAATACCACATATTAGAGACCCTCTCAAGATGATGCAGTGCGAGTCTTCACCGCTGCAACAGAGCCTTAATGACATTGTGGTTTTTCTGCAGCCATTTTAGCGCGTTAGGCCACGCACCTGTGTTTCGGCTGTCGAATGCATTTTTTTTCTCATTTAAATTATTAATTAAGTAAACAAATTGACACGATGGATTTGATTGTTTCAGGGTGAACCTGCATGAAAGTCGAGGTTGCGGTGAGGGCCCTGCGTGTCGCTCTAAACGAGCAGCGCCTCAACGGTGTCAGTCATGCCGCCCACTGAAGCACACTTCCATCCACACGTGTACTACGGCTCTGCTTACGCGTGTGTCGGCCTCAAGGAAGAGCTGTGTGCCTTTAAAGTGACGCGCTCTGCTATTGGGTGGAAGGGCGGGCCCTAGCCGTGCGCGTGGGCGCGGCTAGCGTGTCCGTGCGCGCGCATCTGCCAGCATCAGCTCCAAGTGGCACCGAAGCGACAAGCCCCTTGTGTGGACATCGTGTACCGTTGCTCGACGCACCTGTGAGAAGGACGTGAGAGTCATCCCGAATCCGTCTGATGGTCACCACCCTTGCCCATTAACATATGCAAGAGGGATTTTAAAATTATTTCAAACAACATCTCCCTGGGGACCTAAAACTGGATTTACCACTCTGATGCTCTTGCTGGTCTGGTTGACGGAGGTCAGAATCATCACATTTTTGCTGTTTAATCTCATTTAAACTTCTCAGATGGAACTTCGTATGGAAGAAGTGTGGTTTTTAAAGAGGAAATAAAATGCCTTACCCTCAGGTATCGCACCACTGTACAGAACTGCAAACATGCACCCCATTCGTTCTTGGGGGGTTGTCGGGTGGTTTAAAATCGGAAAACGTTTCATGTTGGTATCTGTGTTACCACGGTGAAAGAAACGCAGTGTGGCAAGAGGGGATAAAATTACACGCGTCTTCTCTTCTCGGCAATATCTTTAATTGTAAAATAATTTCTCAACAATTTTAGACTGAATGTCTATGCTTTGCGTCAACATGACTGTCATCCAACCGGAGACGTGTTTTTCTTGCTTTATTTGTCCCTTTTCGTGGTTGTTGTTTTATTTATTTTATTTAGATTAATTATAAATGACTCCATCGCCGGTGTCCAATATCCTCGCATTGTTCTCGTCGTCAGGTTCCAGTTAGGATGTCAAACAAATACAAGCCAAGCACAACCCTTTGCGCATATCAAACACGCCTTCCTTTCTCTGACACACATGCTCGTGCGCAAAGACGCTCGGCATGGAAATAAATACTACTGTCTAATTTGATATATTTCGATCATCCCAACAAGCTTCTCACTCGAAGACTCGACATTCTTTTGGCAACCATGCAAAATTCGTCAAATTCCTCCATTTATGCGCCGTTTTCCTGGGTCTCCAAAGCTTCTCACTTGCTTGCGCACGTTTAAGAATTGGTGCAACAAATTGCAATCGTTCCGTTCATCCACATCACAGGTTGATTATTTTGTCTTGTTAAAAATACATTTGCATGTGTGTATAAAGGAAAATGAAATCAAACGAAATGCATTGGGATATTTTTTTTTACAAGACAGCTAGTAATCAACACTGCAATCGTCGTGCACGTGAGGATTATGTCTGTGTGAGCACGTGTGCGTGCGTGTGTGTGCGCGCGCTCGCGGATGCGTGTTGCAAAATAATCAAAATGACTAGACAACTTGTTTTTTTACCTCCTTAAAACGACGTGTTCTGAAACGAAGGTTTCTTAAATTATTCCTTCTCTGCTCCAACATGATATTTCAAGCTGCATTTTGCGCCAATCGTTTATCATTTTCTTTATTTTACCTTCAGTGATTTCTTAACAGCGCGTCTCGGCCTTTTCTTTGGCTGGGCTTCAACATAATCCAACGGAAACCTAAATGTGAATTTAGTTGTTTTTTTCCCATTGATTATTGGCCGTCTCATTTAAACCGCAATGGGGCTCTATTTTGATGCACCGGAGAAGTCTACCTGCGGAGAAATAACGCAGGAGGCCTCTGTCGGTTCCATTTAACGCCCGCGGTGGGAGGGATTGGGGGAAATAGTGATCAAACTGTTGTCAAGGTCTCAACAGTCGCGAAAACGCAATGTCAAGGGGACGCCCGCTGAGCTTTTTTTTTTTATACGTGGCTGCTGCACGTTTCCATGTGTCCGATTTTGAAGAGTTAATAGGATTAGATGAATTCTCGTGCATTTATGCGGAGGGAATTCCCAATCAGGCTTTTTCCAGAAGAGCTCGAATGGGCGTGGACCGCAGTGTGCTCTCTATTTTCCCTGTGTTTCTCATTAAACTTGGACTCATATTCATACGTTTAGAGTTAGACAGTGGTGACCCGCACTGGTAGTTTATATTAATCAATAATTTAATTATAATATCTATAATTCACTTACGACAACTCTAGCAGTGTAAAATGCTGCATTGCTCTGTGACTTGAACTACTACTGTATCAAATTTCCCCACTGTGGGACTAATAAAGGACATCTTTATCTTTATATTGTTGAGAAGTTGCCTGCCGTGAAATTGAAATGCAATAGGCATTCGTAACGATTTACAGTATTTCCATGGGAATACACACACGCACGCACACACACGTGTATATATATATATATATATATATATATATATATATATATATATATATATATATATATATATATATATATATATATATATATATAATTATTTCTTTATTTTTGGAGAGGCGTCGTCAGGCATTTTGGTAATTTGGCCGCCCCTTTTTTCCTTTGGTTGGCAGGTGATTAAATGCGCTAACAAACCAAGCGCAAAAAGCCAAGGGCTCTCAAGGTAACACTAATCCCTATAGGGCGTGGAAAGTCAAATATTATACAGGATTTAGACGACTGCTCATTTCATGCTTTGATCAAGATGTGTGTGTGTGTGTCTGTCGTTGTTCGTCATTCGAGCCTACGTTCGTGTGTTAAATATTTAGTCAACATGCCTCGTGATTATCGACTCCCTGATATAATGGATACTCAGAACGAGAACTGTCGTCTGGTTTCTGTAGCTATAATACGAGCAAGAATAAAAAAATAAATAAACACGAAAATCAGGCCATTTCAGTGAGACGCAAAGGTGTTACGTAAACGTCTCTTTTGGGGGAAAATGCCACGCATTTTCGGGGCGCGCTTGTGTGTAAAATATGTGCGTGCGTCTGCTCTGCAAGTGTACGTAATATTTTAATGTCTGCAGTGATTGCGTGCTGTCACGTTAATGATTTGTTACAGAGTGTGTCCGTGTGCATATTTAGCCATACATGATGGGGTGTGTGTGCGTGTGTGTGTGGAGAGGGCGGCGGAGGGGGGGGGCTGCTGGTGCTCTCTAACGGGGTGATGTAATGCCGCGAAGGGTGCTGCAGCAGAACCACACAACCCAAAGAAGGCGTGTCTTGCCTGCAGAACAGCGGGGAAATAACACGTTTCGCCCACGCGTGTACTGGCTGATATCCTCACACAGAAATTGTCGTTACATTCACAATTTCGGTAATTTGTCGATATTGTTTTTAATATGTAAATTAAAGGTTAGTAAGAAACCAAGGAAATAATAGTGCCCTCTTTTTTAGGTGTCTTTATTTTGCTTGTTAGTTTGGTTAAGCGATATTATTTAATTGTACTCTTTTTTAGTGAAGGCCTACGTGCTTCTGTGTCTTAAAAAGGAATTCAGCCAACCCTCCCAAATCGTTGTACCGTTTTATCCCCCGCCCACAAAGAACCAATGTTTGCCAGAATATTTAAAAAGATGTAGATTACATTACATGTATTTTTAACTGGATTATATATTTTTGTCATATATTCCTTCTATTCCTATACATTTTGTCCTTATTGAAGTTGTATACTATGTCTATACCAGTCTACATAATAGCGATACATGAATTGTCATCTGGATGTAACCTCAGAATGTTTCCAATATATTAACATGAGAGGGAATATGCACGTGAATCCAGGAGGCCCTGCAACAATACAATGTAATTCATTATTACTATAACCATTATTATCATTATCATTTAATTATCTTTTGTGGCACATTTGTAATGATGCCTCATTTGGGTCATGATCATGACATACTCCTTGGTATGTAACTATCAACCATGAGTGTCGATGTTGTTTCAATTACCGGTCCAAGTAAAATTGCTTCAGGATTAAAAATTGCACTGTGCCTGAAATGTTTTTGGTCCTTCTATATACGTTGCAGAAGACGATTATTTACTTCTTTATGCATACCTTAAGGTAGCCATTTTCCAGAGTAAATGCATTATAAAACGACACTCATTTAGGTCTTATTTTTCATCATATACATGCTAGCACACCAGACTGTATATCTCGCCCAAATAATATCTGTTGACATACAGATAATGTAATTATTAAAAACCCACGGCTGTGAATGTGATTCAAAATCTTTTTTTTTTCTAAAATGGCTGGCTGGATAGAAGCAGTTTTGTGTGCCAGAAATGTTTGTGCTCGAGCAACGTGATTAAGAGAAGACAGGAAGGGATGGCTGAGGTCTGGGTGGTTCGTGAGCTGCGTGAGTGGGAGTGAATGAGGTGGAACATCCTCCCCTGCTCTCTATTTCCACTCGTCTTCTCCTCCTCCCATTTACTCTCAGTGCTGGACAAATCATTTCACGGCAGCAAATATAATAAATATCAAACATACTATTTCAATCGCCGAATAATGCGGATAAATTATAGATTGTAGTCAGTCTTTTTCAGTTAGCAAATACTACGGATGGAGGACATTTTGTCGCCGCATTTGAGATGTGCGTCGCTGCGGCTTTTTGTCCATGTGATCGAGTCACCTGCTGTAAAATTACTGTCAAGTGGCATCCATTTAAACACAAGGGGCCCGCTGGCGGGCTGTTTTATTTGTTGTTGTGCGCGTGCGCGGCTCTGAAGTACACGCGCGTACACACGTGTACGCTCAGATACAGCTGCCACATCCACCCCCCATGAGACGCACACGCGCACACATTCTCACTCTCTCTCTCACGCACACACACACGCACACGCACACGCCCATGCAACCTCCACAGTGCTTGTGGTTGTTAATAGGATCCAGAGTGCTGCTTGCCTTTTGTCAGGTGTGTACGTCGACTCGTCCCTGTGGTGCTGGTCAAAAGATCCTTTCACTGAGAACAATGATCCATGCCGTTTAGCCTTTTAACCCCCGACGGTCCCCATACTGCAACCAAAGGCAAGCACAGACACATGTAACAGCCCCCCCAAGATCTCCCCCCACACACATACACACACGCACGTACACCCCAACGTGCACATTCTCCTACATTGGAGAAAGCCGAACATTATGCTGAAACAAGCCTGCATTTATTCAGTATATTTTTACTTTATAAAACAGGCAATAAATGTACAGTTCAATGTGTGGTGTAAAATATAATGAAGTGCCTGCCTTAAGTGACATCTCTGTGGTGACTAACAATGTTCTTTGAGTGCACTGCGAAATTGCTGAAGCACTTAGTGCAGAGACGGTGTGTGTGGGTGTGTCTGTGTGCGTGTTAAGGCAGTTTCCAAGCCATCTCTGCTCTCTCCCAGCCAGGTATTTAAACCTCAGCACCTCAAGCTTCATGCCACAGCTCTAGAAAAATAGTGCTTGATTAGCTGACACTGTATGATAACAGATAATATACTACAAGAAAGAAACATGCCACTGTTAAAATACTGCACACACATAATTTATTTCTCTGATGAGGTAAATTGAGAATAGTTCATTTTCAATGCCGACCTGGAGGGAGCTTTGGGGTTCAGTGTCTTGGCAATGGGCACGTCGACAGTGGGCAGAGACTTGCGACCCTTGGCTCACTGGGTGACCCACTCTCCGAATGGAGCGACGGCTGCCATGCCACATCATTGAGTGACACATTAAAAAGGCCTTCTTTTGTGACAGCCTGTAAAAGCAGCTTTAAAGCAGAATAGATGACAGAAAGATGGCAGAGTGGTTTTGACTATTGAGTTGCTTTCTTAGAATGAGAGCAGCAGTGAGACATAGCGTGCACTTTAACTATTTCACATGTCTGATTGCTGGATTCTTAGAAGAAGAAGAAGAAACAGAAGAGGACCTGCACAAATATCTCCGGGGAATTAAGCATGAACCAGCTTCAGATCCTGACGGATTCTGGCTTGAGCAAATCATGACTTTGCAATATTGCAATTACAACTGTAAAATGTGTGGTTTCTATTGAACACAATCGATTTCTTAAACACAAGTTCAAATGAATACAATCAAAATAATAAATCAAATAAAAGTTTGGAGACCAGGCATGGTTGTAACAAAGTAGTAGTAATCGTTATAAAACTCTCAGTTTGACCAATCAGAAAAGAGCTATGGTGATGTCATCAATACAGTTCACTTACAAATGCAGCTCACTGGTGTAGCCTCATGCCTCTGCGTTGAATCTGTCTGTTCTGCAGACCCAAAACTTTTCATCACAAATATTTTTTTGCAGCAGCCATAATGTTGTAAGCTCTAAGAGTTTCTCTAGTTTAAATTGATGTTTTGATTGCATTAGTGCTAGCTTTAAAGCTAAATGCTAATAGCTTGTTAATGGCTTTCTGAAATGGGGAGGGTTGTAAGTGTTCTTAAAAAAAATAATGCTTGTGATACTTGATAATGTGATTCGTGAAAATTGATATACTTGGATAACTCACGACCAAGGGAAGTGTGGATCAAATGTGAGCATTGTAAATTTTGGGCCCATGAAGCCCGCCACCCCAGGCAAGGACAACAGCATTTGTCACAACTAATCTAATTAAACATTTTTACAAAACACACACCATAAACACTAGTTTATACTTATTATTTATTTGATTTATTGTTGTTATACATACAAGTAGGCACAGTCAGTTAGCACCGCACTTGTTATTCAATGGACACTTATCTCTTGATCAAATTGTATTCATACAGATATTTACCCTAATTATGATTTACTGTGTTAGTGTCGATTAATGATAGACCACGGCGCATTCCGAGACGTACAAATTTGTCTTATGCCGCTGCCGTAGACGCGGTATTCACCCATAAGCTTCGGATTTTGTATTGAGCGAAAGTAAAGACTTTCAAATTACAGTCTTCCTTGAAACCAGTAACAGGCCCATGCCTACATGTAATTTATTATTATGTGACAGTTCATCTGTGGAAATCATATCTTTGTTTGGGTTTGCTTTGAGCTACTGAATAGGGAAAATTGAGTCTCATGGGGCAAGTATTTAGGTTCAAATCGTTTATAGCTAAAATGCTGATGGTGTAGTGGTATATTGGCCCGATGTGTCGGCAAACTCCTCTTGCATGATCGTGATCAACAGATTTGCTGGGTTGCCTGTTTTTGAGGACTTACCTTATAAAACAGGTTCATTTACGTTACACTGGTTTGGAGATACCACACAAGCTATAGTGGGGATCAGTCTTGTTAAAATAGTTTAAACTAGGAAAGATAAATGCAAGTCATGGCTTTTCATCTGCTGCACATTTAAACATTTTGAACAGACCCATCATAATGTTTTTTTTTTTTTTTTTGACTGGCGACCAGTTAAACGGAGGGGCCGCACGGTGGCCGACATATTAGCACGATGGCCCCACAGTTCAGAGGTGCGAGCTTCGGCTCCGGCTTTCTTGTGTGGAGTTTCCATGTTCTCCTCGTTCCTGCGTGGGTTTCCTCTGGGTACTCCGGTTTCCTTCCACATTCCAAAAACATGCATGGCAGGTTGATTGAACACTCTCAATTGCCCCTCGGTATGAGTGTGAGCACGAATGGTTGTTCGTCTCTGTGTGCCCTGCAATTGGCTGGCAACCAGTTCTGGGTGTACCCCGCCTCCTGCCCGAAGACAGCTGGGATAGGCTCCAGCACCCCCCGCGACCCTTGTGAGGAGAAGCGGAACAGATGATAGATGGATGGAAATTTATAGGGATAATCCAACCAGTATGGTCCATTTTTCAATAACAAGCTCAATTTATGTATTCTCTTTTCAGGAAAAGTATATTAGCTTGCATTTTCTATTTATTTATTTTGGAGAAATCAGCAAACAAATAACGATTTAAAATCCACCCCCTACAAATAAGGCTTATGGCCATGCCCCCTCGCATCCCTCCATGTCTCGATGATTACAATTTGTCCATTCAAAGTTAATGTTAATATGTTGCTAATAATTCCAAAATAACCGGACCATACATGCTCAAATGTAAGTCTACTGAGGCCCACTTCAACCTCTGAAAACATCACAAAATGATTCGCCTTTCCATGGCTGACTTACAAGACAATGAGGAAATAAGCATTTTACGTGCAGTTTCTGGCATGTCTTGTATTCTTTAATAAGTCACCAAGATATGCTAACAACATACGTTCCGAGAGGCTTTTCCTGAAGTTAAGTTTGTTCTTAAGTTTTTATGTATGATAATTGAATCCGCAAGCATTAACTTGACTTATTTTTTTTCACCAAGACCAATCGGCGCTACGCCGACCCCACTGATCCGAAAACGACGGGTCCAGTGTGGCCACACTCGGTTTTGAGTAGGCCTCCTTGCTGGAACTTTGGTTTTCTGAATTTTTCAAAGACTGTCCATCCATCCATCAATTTTCTGCACTACATATCCACACTAGGGTTGTGTGCGGGCCTGCTGGATGTTTTCAAAATCCAGCTTTTGCTGCATTGTGAAGCTCGCAATCCGACATTGAAGCTCCCGAACCAAAAGCAGATGTCGCTCATGAAACGCTCAAAGTGACCACCTCCAGGGTTTGTCGATGAAGTGTTTATCGGAAATCATCGCCCACTAGCAATGCGATGCTGACGACTGCATGTGGTGGCGAACCTACTTAATGGCACAGAGCTGCACGTCTGGACTGTAAGAAGCTGTTCTGCTAAGCTCGTCTGTTTAGCTACCAAAAAGCCAATTGTTGCCTTTAGCAGCCCTGTTACTTTTAACACCTCTGCAGCGGCAGGCAGGTGGTTACATCCATGCCTGCCCGCCAACAGTCACCGGCTGCCTCCTGAGATTTAACAAAATTTTAGCATAGCTTAATGTCCGAAATATAACTAGTGCACTTGCCCGCTTAAGCCTGTGTAAGTGGAGAATCAATCGGCATGCTGTTTTCGATTTTGTGATGGTTCTTCACAGGTTGAAGAGGACAAGAGTTATAAGTACATTTGAATTTTGCTGACGATTGGTCGCCGTTTTAAACAACAGAACTGACAAACCAAGAAATATTACAATGCTTGGCACCCTGCTGTGTTGTAGACAGCTCAGATGGAAAAAATTACAAGCTGAACAACAAAAGTGGTCATGGCATTTTGTCGTAAATCTCACCACAAAAAGCGCTTAAATCACTGCGGAGTCTTTTTGGTGTATGAATTTTAGTACTGATATGATTTTTACAAGCATACCTGTTGTATAACTGCCAATGTTCAGATGCATCAAGTGTCCCTTTAAGGCTGTACCCCGCCTCTCACCCAAATTCAGCTGGGACTGGCTCCAGCTCACCAAGGACAATTGTGAGGACAAGCTGTTCAGAAAATCGATGGTTGGATGGAAGTTTTCTTTTGAAATCCACCCTTGACTGGCCTCTTTGCAATGACAGCTTCAGGTACAAGTCTGTTGTACGCTGTGTAACATCAGTGTAAAAGGAGACCTGAGAACTTTAACTCTTCCAGCCTGAAATTCAGCCATGGCACCTGCTCTCACTCTCATTTACAGTGTAGATACAGTATGAGAGTGTCTCTCTTGGATTCAGTTAGATTCAGCAGAAAGCTGTCTCTCCAGACTCATCATCAGATAAAAGGCGTTCTGCCTGGCTGACTGATAGTCATGCTTTGCCATGAGAATAATGGAATTAATTTACCCGGCAGATGACCGATAACTCCGAACAACCTTTGTGAGAGAGGAAAAATGCAGCACTATCAAGGCAATTTTAATTAAGATTGTTGACTTCCAGCCAAATACTACGTTAACTGTGAGCCATCTGCAATAGAACCAATTTTTTTTTTTACAAGCAGAATGCTCACCCTGTTATATAATCATATATATAAAATATAATGTTGTTTACTCCTCTCTGAGTCGTTAACTTATCATGGTGAGGGGTTTGTGTTTCCCATTGAACCTAGGAGCTAAGTTAGACAAATATGGAGCTTTATACCCCTGAGAAGGTCATGACAGATTTTAGGTGAGTGACCAAATATAGCATGGGTTAAAACCCACCAATGACGAACAAAATCAGTGGACCTTGTTTTCCCTCCCTGTCTGGAGCCAAGTCTGGATTTAGGGGCTCAATGACAAGTGCCTCGCGGCTGGGCCTACATCAAAAGGACGGGTACATGGTCCTCCCTTCCCATAGTCTTTCACCTGTGGAAGAGGCTAAAGGGCATAATATTACCTAAAAAATTAATTCAATCTCTGATTTAATGCTGGATTTAATTCAGATCGTACGAACACAAAGCCGGCGGCAGCCGAGTATTTCAAAGTCTGAGAATGTGGAGCCCCCACTGTGCAAAAAACCTTTGAAATGGCCACAAAAGTAAAAAGGCTGCCCTACAACATATTAAAAAAACCTTCTTAAAGGTCAAAAGCCATAGAGATGCAATAAAACATGACAACTAACCATAAATTAAGTGGATATTATGATCAAACGAAGACTTACCTCTGTGACAAATGAGAGTCCTTCCGCAACGAAGCGTCACATGGATCGATTTTAAACAAGCTCGCCAAGTTAATCCAGCGAACCTTACTGTCATCAGCTTGAGATCTGACTGGCTATCGCAACTGTCCATCAACTCTGAAAGCTCATTGACTTTGACAGAACAGATGCCCGCACAATTGTATCTGAAGGCCTCGGACGAATAGTGCGTCCTACTGGTACTGTGAAATCTGCCTGGCAACACGAGCAAGCTGAATTCGGATTGGATAAAATACAACACTAGAATATAATATGACATCAGTGTGAAAAATATGATCATGATTTCTTGGTTATGTTAGGCCAGCAGAGAAGGCCTTGAAGGCCTTAACCGGCCACCTTTGGTGGGTTAAAAAAGCAAGAATATAATTTAGATTTTCGAACGGTCGGTAAGTCTGTCTGGTGTGGATATATATATATATATATATATATATAAAATGAAATAAACTTTATCATCATACATATGCTCACCACTGCAATTACACCACACAACTCCCGCAGAATGAGAAAACTGAAGTAGTTTTTCCGCAATTCTGCAACACGTCTCAAACATAACTTACATTCATGAGCCACAGTGTATTGGTGTTTTGTATTTGTGGATTTGTTATTTTCACATTTTTAAATCAGCTAAAATTGCATAAAAACTACAGACAAAGTGGGAACGGACCATAAGTATTCGTGAAAAAAAAAGAAAAAAAAAAGACAGTTCTTGGACAGACGAGGTTTCTGCGGGACAGCGACAATATAAAATAATGTGTATTTAATATCACTGTATATTAAATAGATGAGAATTCATTCCATTTTAAACCCTTACCTGAAAAAAAAAATCAAACGACAAGTTTACTAAAATAAGCTGCGTCCACACACTGACATCTTGTTGTGGCAAAAGCCCAACCAGAAAACTAAATCAATCGTCACGTCATACTGTACCAGCTTCAGGAGATGATAGAGTCAAAAAACTCTGTTAGACGGAGGCTTGGTTCTTTGTTTTTACATATCTGAAGTGTTGCTCTCTCGATATATGCAGTACAATGTCTAACAGCTCACCACGAGTGATCGAAAACACTTTCCAACTGACACTCTTTACACTTAGCTTTATAATCATTTCAATTCACATTGTCTAATTAAGGATGAGCCTCTCCCCAGTCATGTCTGTTTGTAAACATGTGAACATTCCATGATATGTTTAAAGTTTATCCGCTTTTTAAATAAAATATATTTTGGGGGTAGTTAAGTTGGGGGTTAAAGCATTTTGGCAGGGCTCACCTAGAATAAATATATATCTTTTAGTCTTTTGAATATCTTCTGATATAATTGTAATTGGTGAGCAAGTATAATTTTTTTAATTGCTTTTTTTAAACTTGCTGATCTGCCTACTGGTGGGTGATGGGTGTATATAGTGGAGATGGGGTGCTATTGATCTCAACACAGAACATTGTGAATCGGTGGAGGGAATACTTAGAAGACCTCAATTCCAAAGACATGCCTTCCAATGAGGAGGTCACTGAGTTGGTTACAAAGCTCCTCCGTGGCAAGGCCCCGGGGGTGGATGAGATCCGCCCAAAGCTCCATATCTAAAACGCTACCTTGGTGAATATGTCATATGTAGATTTGTGCACTTTTAACTATCATCTTCCAAATGCCATTTGTTTTCTTTTGGATAATTCAATTTCAGGTTGAAAATGTACGGTCATGAAATCATCTGACTGAAAGTGATGGTTATAAACACAGTTTGACATGATGTGCGTTTCTTATTCACCCAGTGTGACCTCCAATTTTTTTTCTCTGTTTTTGACAGTAATGGAGTCAAGAGAAGCAAGCAGATCCCACGTCTGCTTAAACTCCCAGTCTGAAACATGAAGGAGAAAGTTCTGCTTAACAGTATAGCCAGAGGACTTGTTTCCAACAGAGCCTTACACCATGGATCTTGAAAGTATGTGCACTGAAGTGTAAAAAAAAAAACAAAAAAAAAAACGAAAACAAAAAACAAAAAAAAACAAAAACATTACCTCCTCTCCATCTTTGGACTCTCAGGAGGAAAGCAAAGACCAATGCCTGCCAGCTACTCAACAATTTCCCGATGTGATCGGCCTTAAGACTGTTAACCGCAACGACTGTTATCCTGTTGCTGCCCTTCTCCCTTTAGATATATTTTTTTTATAGCGATACAAAATTTATTTGAATATATCAATAAAAGAAAATCCTAATTAGTCCAGCCAGACTGCATTCCAATCAAACATCCTGTTGGATTAATATATTTTTTTGCAAGAATGGATCTCCTCAGTTTTTCTATCAAGCTGCAGTTGTTCCTCAGCACATGTATGGGACTGCAGTTTTTAGGCACACCCGGTCAGTGGGCCCGTTACCTCCGCTGGGATGCCAGCATCCGCGGTGATCTCAGCTTCCAGTTCAAGACAGAATTCTCAGAGGCACTGCTGCTGTACTTTGACGATGGAGGTTACTGTGACTTTCTGCAGCTGTCTGTGGTTGAGGGTCGACTTCAGCTCCGTTTCAGCATCGACTGTGCTGAAACCACAGTTGTGTCCGACAGAAGGGTGGATGACAACAACTGGCACTTTGCGACTCTAAGCAGGTATAACTTGCGCACGGTTCTCGCACTGGATGGTCAAGCCAAAGCAGATGAAGTGCGGCCACAGCGCCAGTTCATGAAAATTGTGAGTGACCTGTTCCTGGGTGGAGTGCCTCAGGATATCCGCAGCGGTGCACTCACGTTGCCCACGGTGCGAAACACGCAGCCCTTCAAGGGCACAATCACAGACCTGAAATATGGCAAGTCACAACCTCTGTTCCTGGGAAGTCTTCAAGTACCCTTGGAGTCTGAGGGGTGGTGCACTGTCAACCCGTGTGAGAATGGCGGCACATGCACAGTGGTGGACGGACAGCCAGTCTGCGATTGCTCCAAAACAGAATACAAGGGCCGCTTCTGCACTGAAGGTAACAAACTTTACTTGGTTGACTTTTTTTTTTTTTGCATTCATCGAACACTATGTGGCCATCATAAATTAAAAAATAATCATGACACTTTGATAAGAATTCTTTGCAAGGCGTACTGTATAGATAAATGTATTGGGACTGCTAGTTCTACATCTTTTCACTAATACCACAACGCCTTCCTCAAGTGCCACTAACACACAGGACACCACTGACATTTTTCCACATCAAACGCATCATCTTGTTCATTTTTGTTACAACCGTCAAAACGGAAAGCATGCACGTCTGCTGAGGCATTTAAATCCAGGGAGTGGATTAGGCATGTTGCCAAATCTCTGATTGATTAAGTGTCTTATTAATGGTTTGTGTCCTTACTCGCGGCCTGCCTTGGGCCTTTTGGCTGATCCATTGTTGATCATTTAATAGCAAATTGGGCAGACAGCTGTCGTGAAACACAAATAATCAACAAGAATACCAAATTAGGCCTTTCACAGTGTCTATTTGACATGTTACCATCATGACCTTCAAATGTAAAATGTCATACATTTTCATCTTTTTTCATTTCACCGTACAAAGGATTGTTTCAGCTATTGCGCCAAGTGTTGCAGGCTCCTGGGTTGTTTGACTTTGTCGGCTTGCCAGGGTTTCACTGTGATTGTCCCTCATGTATGTATTTGTGTGTGTATGTGTGTGTGTGTGTGTGTCTAAAGACCAAGCTGTAAAATCTGAGAGCTAATCTAAATACTGCTAGCCAGTACAACACATTCTAATGACATTGCTTCTGCAGTCACTGATAAGGATGCCTCTTGAGAGAATGGAGCTCACCAGGCCCCTTTTCATTATCTAATCACAAGATGTCAGGTGTTTTATATCACATTCTTTTGTGCTGGGAATTAGAGTGGTGCACTGCTGAACAGCCTCCCAGTTTTCCCAACAACCTCACCATCCAATGCGTTTTCTCCCGGCAGTCCAAACACAAAACACTCCCTTGCGTTCACTGACCAGCTACAACATTACAGCAACTTGCAATTTATAAATCAGGATCTGTATGAAATATTCAGCAGAACAGATGCTAAAATAATTCAGAACCGTTCTGAATGAGTGCAAACTACAATCACAATAATTGACATATTAATACCGCTCTCTCAACTTTTTGAAGGCAGAACATTTGATAAAGTTATTGTATTTGTATTGGATAGCATGAGGTTGTCCTTGGGTCCATTGAAAGGTGCTGCATACATCTACGTTATCCACTCATTAATCTCACTTTACAACTAGTATTCAATTACTAAAAAAGATCAAATAATATTAACACGGCACGGTTGTTGACGAGTTAGCGCATCCACCTCACAGCACACTGGTGCTCTGGTTTCCTCATTCCAAAAACATACATGGCAGGTTTGAACACTCTAATTGAACTCTCGAAATTCTCCTTAGAGGGTGTATCCTGCCTTGTGGGGATAAGCAGTTCGGGAAAAAAAAAGGAATAAAAATTAAATTATTTATTTATTCACAATCAATACTCGTTTTTACACATCTTTGAGTTAACAATAAACTTACTCCTGAAAGTAATCATTAGCCACAAGGTACAGATTTTTTACGGAAACATTTTTCAGTTGACTAAGAATTCATTTTAAAATCATTTTTGACTCGGTGAAACAGTGGACGACTGGTTAGCACATCTGCCTCACAGTACAAAGGTCCAGGTTTCGAATCCGGGATTTGGCTTTCCCGTGTGGAGTTTGCATGTTCTCCCTCTGTGCTTGTGTGGGTTTTCTCCAGGTTATACTGTTCCCCCCCCGGATCCATTGATTGAACACTCTAAATCACATGTGTCAAACTCAAGGCCCGGGGGCCAGATCTGGCCCGCAACCTCATTTTATGTGGCCCGCAAAGGGCAAATCATCTGCATCAACTTCCTGTTTCTAGCATATTTTCTTCACTTTTAACAACACTGAGATATGAGATATTGCCATTTATTTATTACCAATCCTCCCCTTTTAAAATAAATTGAAAAATTGTTGAACAATTACTTACTAGCTTCTGATTTCAAAACTGGCTTTCCAATCAATTTATATGGGTTCACAGTCATACCGGCCCTCTGAGGGAAACCACAACTACGATGTGGCCCGTCCACAAAAATGAGTTTGACACCCCTGCTCTAAATTGTCCCGAGATATGTTTGTGAGTGTTGATGTTTGTTTGTCTTTGTGTGCCCTGTGAGTGGTTGTTCACGGTGTACTCGACCTACTGCCCGAAGACGACTCATGCTGTGCAGATTTAATTTCAATTAATTTATTAGGACCCCCATTAGCTTTTCTTCATTACCTATTCTTCCTTAAGTCCGCTTCCACCATCAGTACCTTGAAACGGCAATACACTATCCCTTTGCAAACCACAATATTACTACACTTACATAGTCTTGTTAAATTGGGATGTTATGTAAACCATGAAAACAGAATACAATTTACAAATCATTTTCAATCGATATTCAACTGAATACACTGCAAAGACAAGATATTTAATGTTGAAACTGATAAACTTCATTGTTTTTGTTTGCAAATATTGACTTAATCATCAGTTCATCAGGAAGCTTTGAAGGTGCCTGATAATGATCCTGATCCATTGAAGCAGATGTGTTGCAGCCAGGAGAGATGGCAAAACATACAGGAAAGCGAGCCTCCAGGACCGGAAGCTGACACTTATCATTCTCAAAGCTTTGAATGGATGACAACTGGAATGCTGTTTGTCTTTGAAGACGTCTCACCACTCATCCATGTAGGCTTCATCAGTTCATGCTACGAGGCTTGGTTCGGAATGCACGCGCCTAAGTTGGTATAGAAAAGCCAACTATTTATATTCCAAGTTGGCGGCACGCCACAACCACAAATGGTGTAATTCTTTTGGAATGCAAAACGCCAAATGCTTTGGTTTTTGCCAGTCAACAAGTCATGGGGTGGAGACGCCATCATTTAAATCCCATTCAGTTGTAAAAAGGTAATGGTGCAGCCTCGGTAGTCGATGGGGTCTGTTTTTTTGGCATTGCATTTAAGGGTAGGTGGTGTCAGGCTCCTCAAGTTAGTTGGTCACTAGCCTCTTTCACTCCTCTTTGAAACCTTCTTTCCTCTCCGTCGAGAATATGCACATTTTCTTCCTCAAAATTGTGCTCCATCTCTGTGGGGTGTTGGTAGACTGGTGACTCTTGACCTCAAGTGTCCGCTCCATTTTCTCCTCATTCGTAAACAAGATACTCGAACTCCTCCACATGGGATAGGAACTCCTCCTCGACCTGAAGAGAGCTCTCTTCCTCAACCTTCCGACTGAGGACCATGGTCTCAGATTTTAAGGTGCTGATTCTCATCCCAACCGCTTTACACTCGGCTGCAAATCGCTCCACGGAGAGTTGAAGATTACGGCTTTATGAATTCAACAGAACCTCAAAGACGTCATACTGAGGTCACCAAACCAAATATTCTCAAACATCCACCAAGCACTCCAGGGGATATATCGTTGAATGCCTTCTCCAAGTCCACAAAAGACATGTAGACTGGTTGGGTGAACTCACAGGCTCACTGGAAGACATTGCCAAGGTTTCCACTGTTCCACCGCTAAGGTGAAAAGCACACTGCGCCTTGTGATTCTGAGATTTTACTTCCCGACGGACCCGCCTCTCCAGCACCTCTGAATATTCATCCATCCATTATCTGAGCCGCTTTTCCTCACAAGGTGCTGGAGCCTATCCCAGCCGTCTTCGGGCAGTAGCTGGGGTACACCCGGAACTGGCTGCCAGACAATCGCAGGGCACGCTAAGACAAACAACCATCAGGTCTCACACTCACACCTTGGACCTATTTACAGTGTCCCAATAACCTACCATGCATGTTTTTGGAACGTGGGAGGAAACCGGAGTACTGACAAATGGAGACAAAAGAGAGAGCAGAAGCAAAAAAGAGCCAAAAGTAACAGTATGAAATGGTACATGACAACTGTGTCATTACATGTGATTTGGATTCTATTGTCTAAGAAATCAGTGCTCCACCCTTTGAGCAAGCTATGCATCGAGCAACAGTTTAAGACATGATTGGACAGGTCAGGATGAGATAGGACAGTGGCAGTGAGCTAGTCAGCACTCACAATATATGGCGGGAGAGGCCATGGAGTGCCAAAACAGCTAGTAAGATTTTTTTTGCGGAAATCAGAAGACAGTTCAGAATTTTGAGATAATTATGTATAGCAAGTTGAGAGTGGCCCCACAACAAATGACAAAATCTCCAAGGCATGTGACTACGGAGACTTGCTATTGAATCAACATTGTCACATTAGCCATTGGAGCTGTCCGAGCTTTCCAGGGTTGTTGTGCAGGAAAACGGAGGCATGGCACACTTGGCCTTAGCATGAAGACCAGTGCCTCAACCTCTGGGATCTGACCAAGCAGCAGGGGCCTGGCCTCGGGTGTTTAGGCATAAGCCGATTGACTAGCCACCTCCCAGCCTGTTATGCTCACCTAAAACCTGATTGGCAATTATTGTGTGCATTGTTTGACCTCCAGCAGGTTTGGATAGTGAATCATTCAGTTGAAGACAGAGGAGAGTTTCTGCGTAACTACTGACCAGAAATGCTGAATGGGAGTGCATAGCCATAGATAATGAAAATAAATGTTTTCGGTTTATGTGTCAGATTAAGAAAAGGCTATTGAGCATACTGTATTATGTAGTATGTGTCCTGTGAAGTACAGCACAGTACCTTATATTAGATTAGCAGTGGTGGTCAGTTAACATAGAAAGGTATTTCTCCTATTCTGTGATTGGTGGAATAAATTGGTGCAAGAGATTACATTTCAAACTTTGGAGTCTTATTTCCTGCTTTGGGGGATTGAAAAAAGTTTCCCTCTTTAGAAAATTTAGGACACGTTCAAATCCTAAGTAGGGATGGATAAGAATTTAGCTATTTTGATTCCATTATCAAAACAGCTTATTGATTCGATTCCTGATTCCCCTTATCCATTCTGATTTGGTAAGATGTGAAAAATTTCAAAAGATATCTGAAAATCTCCGTTGATTCTCTGTAAAGCTTATCCTCACCTTCCTGTGTAGAGTTTGCATGTTTTCCCCGTGCCTGCGTTTTCTCTAGATTTCCTCCCACATTCCAAAATCATGCATGCTAGGTTGATGGTCCCTAGGTGTGAGTGTGAGAGCAGATGGTTGTTCGCCTTTGGCTGGCAACCAGTTCAGGGTGTATCCTGTCGACTGCCCGAAGACACTTGAGATAGGCTCCAGCAACCGCCCCCCTCCGCGACCCTCGCAAGGAGAAGCGGAACAAATAATGGATGGTTCACACAAACAACCATTTATACTCACAGTCAAACCCACAGGCAGTTTAATTTCTTGAATTAACCAACCATACATGTTTTTGCAATGTGGGAGGAAACCGGTGTATCCAGAGAAAATCCATGCAAGCAGGAGGACTGCGCAGCCTTGCCTGATGCTTGAATTCACATTAACGTACTTTTGCAAAATGCAAGCTGGCATCCACTGGCACGTGCACACTCCATAGTTTCCATTCATGAACTCAACTCACACTAAACAGCGTAACTTTAAGAGTCGACTCTTTAGCGCATCATTTCCACTCAATGCAATTTTTTCACTAATGCAACTTGGCTTTAGCATGCGTCTATTAGTCATGTCCTGGAAAGTCACAAGTATTGTATTAATTTTTAATTGATACAGATGTTCAAATCCACTTTGTTCCCAAGTGCTGAATTGAAGATATATTTTGTTCATTTCTAAATCAAGATGATGCCAGATGGGGAGATTATAAAAGTTCTTAACCCAGGATTCTGTGGCCCCCTAGCCTTTTCCGACTTTTTAGACTCTGTGGATACGATTGAAGTGTTATTGTAAAAGTTGTCGCTTTTGAGACATTTGCTCATAACTGGTATTTATAAAAGTTTGGTGGAATTACAATTATATTCTTGTTCAAGACAATACTGATGCTCCTTATTTGGGTTTATTAATTTCAAGAAGTAAAGGAATTGACTAGCTAAATAATAGTGCCTGGAGGTTGATATGTCCTATGCCCCAGCGGATATATTTTTCTGAAGGCCGATTCGCTTTCTCTTATTGTTAGAATAGAAATTTGTCAAGGCAACGAGGTCAATGTGAATTTGTATTGAAAAATAATTGAATTGAAGTAGTTTTAATTATCACCATATTTGTTTCAGAAGTGAGATGTGGAGACGCATGTCAAGTCAACAAAGATCTTTTTCAACTTCATTCAAGTTGATTAAATTAACTCAGGAGGTTTGGACAAGAAATGAATGCCTAGATACTTAATGTTACCTGCCTAGGGTTTGAAGCTTCGTGATTTTTTTCTTTATGAAACATTCTTAACAACAAAAAACTACAAACTGAAACATTAATGTCGTTACTTTCTTGCTACATTCCATGGTAGTGTAGTGTTCTAGAAATTGCCCCAGTTTATAATCTCATTAAATGAGATACGATTATATGATGAAATCAAATTGTTTCCTTGAAAACAACTTATTTACAAATGTGTTTTGGTTGGATTACATACAGAGTAAGTGCTGTGTATGCAGTTCTGCTGTGCAATTTAGCTGCTGTGGCAATATCCGATTAGGACCAGTGTGAACAAGATGAGCTCTGGTACTCTTTAATCAATGATTAATTAATGAAGTCAGAAACAACAGGAAATTGGCGGAAGTGCTGAGGTGGATAAGTAAAATTGATGAAGGAAGAGAAAGCCAGTGATAAAACTCCAGATTAGATTACTTAGAGTAACTGAAAACATTTAAGAGCAATGTGAACATTACCCAAGAGAGAGGGACAGAGTATAATAGAGTCACGCAAAACTCATTTACATTAGACATTTTTGTTGTACCAATGTTTTATTTACCATATAATTATGGAAATTCTCACTTTCTTTATGATGATACAACAGGAAAAAAAAAATAAAACCTATATATACGTTTTCATATAAAACTACTGACATTTATTTATACATACCCACTGTTCAAATGTCGGGAGTCACTAAGAAATTTTATTTTTGAAGGAAGACTTTAAAAAAAAAAAAAAAAAAAATATATATATATATATATATATATACATACACTCTTTTCAAGAAATGATTGCAGATTAATTTTGACATTCACTCGCACACACACGCACGCCTTTCAGATGACCATTTGACCAAGTAATTTCATGTTGGAATACCGTTACACTCGTTGTCATTTTAAAACCAATTAATAGTTATGGCATATCTGATTGATTTCCATCTGCTTGTGTTCATATTAACAGTCACACATATCCAATTAGTCCCTGCCAAGGAAATCAAATGCATCTTAAATAATTAGCTTTCATATTACATTGACACAACTTGATTTGACTGAAAATAAACGTGTTCTTTTGGCTGAGTTTTTTGTTGTTGTATATTTATTCATATTTTGCAATCATCTTAACTCTTAAACTATATTTTGTCCCTAATCAATTCCTTTGTTAAAAATTCTTCCTCTTAATTGTCACCATAATTGTCAGAAACTGATTGATGAGGTTATTTGTCTGCAAAGAGGAAAGAAAGGGGAAGCATTGTGGATGTTATTGTTGGTTCGAAATAAATTTTCCCTCTTGGTATTTTCACACTAATTATTAACACTCGAACAAGATTGTTCTGTGATTTAACTTCTCACTGCAAGGTCTTTATTGCACAGTACCAAACATACACATGGCTGCGCTCACTGCCAGCCATTTGTATGAATCATGAAGAGTGTTATTATTTGCATGACAGTCAACATGCAAGCCATAAGAGTGTGTCTAATTCTTCCCTTGTTTGCTTGTCTCTCTGTCTTCTGTTTCAGAGGTGAGCAGCAAAACACCAGGTGAGTTGGAATTAAAAAAAAAAAGCCCGCCAACAGGTTTGGTTCAGTGTAGTAACCATAAAAAGTGCAATCAATTGTTTTTGGTACCAAGCACTGTCCCAAAGATCACACCGAGGAGGCGGCGTAATGTAACCGTTAATGTATAACATTAGCAGCAGACATTCCGGAAAAAGCAAACCTATCCGAATATACAAAGTATATACACAAATCCACATGCAGATGAGAGCTTTTGTGAAAGTTGGAACAATGCAAGCCGACACATTAGCAGTTGACGTGCTAGCGGTTAGCTGCAGCCGCAATACATTCCCAAATTTTGGCGTAACTCATTGGGGGTGTCTCCAGTCTTTGTGAAGCTGTGTTCGCCATCAGTCACGCATCGCTCACACGCTGCTCGCAACTTCACTTTGAACGCCTTGTTTACACTGATGTCCAATAGTTGGAGTTCCTTCGTGAAGCTTCCCGGAATGAAAGCGAGCTCTGAGTTTTTTTTTTGCTGCACTGCAGTACCTACTGGGGGCATGCCTTTAAGCGTCCTCTTTCACTTCCGCATGCTGTCGTCCGTCAAGTACGCCTTTTGTCTGTATAAGCAGTGTGTTGGCAAGCAATACTCAGAGTCAGCCAAGCGCAGTGTTCATCAAACTCATATTTACATATTTTGGAACTCGGTGAACGCCCTTGGGACGTCGCGTTATTAGGCAGCCCGTCCACTTTGGGGTAAATTTAAGATTTTTAAGTGCCCCTTATGCTCATAAAAATATTCACTTTGAAGTCCTGCATTGTTGACAGTATCGTTGATACATGCCCGTTTTCATGTTCCAATCAAGGAGCTACATGACTTTTGCAGAGGATACGTCAGATTGATTTAAGTTCGCCCGTGAAAGCTCCTTGATGCTCGCTCCTCATTGTGCATTTAACACAATTGAGATGCTCCTTAAAATGACGGCGTGAGAACAAATTCCGTGTCGTGTTCCCTGTTTTGAGGAGCAAGAAGCTCCTCTGTCTGTTGATTGCGCCACTGCGTCGGTAATCAATAGTGGCCAATTCTGGAGCTAACAAACTTCAAAAACTACTCTATATATAATGGGGAGTTTGGAGTGGACTGGACACTGTTTTTTGTTTATTAAATCCAAAATCGGATAAATCAAGGTTTGATAAATCTTATCCATTAGACATTATTATTTATAGATTGTTTCTAAATTGTTGAAGTATTCATAATCTGTTATAACCACCACAAAGCCTTTGCATGAGGTTGTATCGTTGAAGGTGAACATTTTATTTTTCTTTGTCCCAAATTATGCTGTGAACTCCACCGCAGAATCCAAAACAAAATCTGAAATTAGATACGACTACATACAGTTTAACTGAAGGTTAGTAACGGTGAGGAATCAGGAGGTTTATATTACTCTGATGTATCAGATGTTTCTTCTTCTGAAGAAACGGGGAGCTTTGTGTTACCTGTTAGCGTGGTCTGATGTTATTCTTTCCCTCTCTGGAAAATTATGTCATCACAATACCAAAGTGTATTGGAAACGTGCTTAAGTGTTCTCTTCCACTTTTTTCTTCTTCTTCCTCTCTCTATCATGTTTTCAAGGCCTTGCACACATGATGGCAGAACAAGGTATGATTCTCTTTACCCTCTGTCTGTCATGTGTGATATTTGTTTTCATTGCCATTGCGTACTTACATGTTATCTAAGTTAACTGCCAAGGTATTTAGTGATAGATAGTTGTTCTTTTAGTTATAAGTACTGTAGATACAGTCGTAAGCAGCAAGTACAAAACCCAATTCTCATGACGTTGGAAAATTGTGTAAAATGAAAATAAAAACAAATTATTCATCAAATTCATAAACATAATTGCAAGGTTTTTTTTTTTATCTCCAAAATATCAATTTATTTTGAATTTGAAAAACAAAAATTGCTACCATCGGCACAGATTCCGTCAGTTTTTCAAAGTTAGCATCAGTCGTCTGTCCGGTAGAAAACCTGAAGTTTTGGTCAGTGGCGTGTCAGCAATGGACTAACGAACCTTCTATCCGGACTAACAGACAGGTTTCGATGTCCACCTGAAGTAATAGGTCAGACAATTGGTTTCATAACTACAGAAAAATCAGCAGAGAAGAAATCGAAATATTATTAGATTAGAATATTATAAAATGAGAATATTTGATTTTCTTTCATATACTATACATCCAAAAATCTATTGGTCAGATCCTCTTTTGCACAGAAGCACAACATTAAAAATATGTGCTTTGTTGTTCCAAATTAGGTGATAATAAATGGTTGGTTGATGTGATTGCATGGTTGAAGTGATTTTTGATGTGCAATTGCAACTGCACATCATTTGATGCAAATGAAGCGTGTTCTCATGAGCAGATTATATAATCTGGGCACAAACAAAAGCCTTGTAATAGATGAAACCCAAATACCATGGTCCAGTGAAAAGCAGGAATCTCCAAACGACCAGTTCAGGGTGCAAACTACCTCTCACCGAAAGTCAGCTCTGATAGGCTGCAGCACACCCGGCCGGGACCCCAGTGAGGATAAGCGGTACAGAGATTGAATGAATTTATGTTTTTTCAACAAACCGGATATTGAGATTTAAAAAAAAAAACCCGGTAATGTCTGGAGATGCACGATATTCATCCATCCATTATCTGAACCGCTCCTCCTCACAAAGGTTGCGCGCATGTTGGAGCTGTTCCACGGTTGTTGGTGAGGTACACCTTGGTGGTTGCCGGCTAATCACAGGCACGATGTTCATTAACAAGAATTTGACCAACTTCATACAGTGCTTTGGGAGAAATTATATCTTTAGAGGTGCGGCATTACAGGTTTTTTTTTCTGTAATAAATTGCTTTCTTTTTTTATATTTCACTACTGGTTTTCAATAGAACTGATGGATGAAACAAAAACAAAAGCTTGTCCGCAAGATGGTCGACTAACTGCTCATGAGAATGCTACCTACTCATGTATTCCTAAAATCTGAAGACAATGATGTGCTGTATGTGAGGACTCACTCAATTTATTTGACTTTTCCTTGTATGTGTGTCTTGGCTCTGGCTGTGGACTGTTTCCTCTCCACTTCCACCTGCTCTTCTAGCTAAAAGCAAAGGTACAGCTTTTTCGAAATCTTTCCTTTTTCGACTTTATGAAAAGCAGCGCTTGCTCTGTGAGTGTTTAAGAGGACATTATAAGTACAATAATGTCTTTGGTGTTTAATGTGTTTACATGCCTGTGCTCAGTTTTTCTTTTCTAATGGCCTCCCGGTGGAAGATTAAATTAGCAATTAAGTCTAATTGAAGGGAAATGAAAAGAGTGTTAACTTGATTTTTTTCCCCTATATGCTGTATGTCTGCTCATTTTTCTGAACGTTGCTTCATGTGTGTAGGGTGACCAATAGATATTTTTACAAAGCCGAGTGAACTACAAGAAAATAATTCCAGTGCAATTTCTTCACCGCAACAAAACAGTCACCAAACTAGTCTTTCATATATTTTTAGAAAACATAACACAACAAAAATTTTATATTTATATTATATTGAGAGAACAGCTAAGGTTTTTTTTGTGTTTTTTTAACTTTTCATGTATAGTACCAAAGCTTGAAATAACTTTTTTTTTCTTTGCCTAATTATTGACTTAATTTGAGGGGCACCTTTTTTGCAGGTTAAAGCCAGAGACCTGAAGCAAGTGTTTTATTTAACAATAAAACTGCGAAAATAAAATAAATTAAAATTGTTTTTTCTTTTTTACTTAATCAACAGTTTTTTTTCTTAAATTACCATTATGTATAGCAGTGAACCGTGTTTCTGTTGTCTAGAACCATTTTCAGTAGGGCAGACATTTTAGTCCAAACTTTTTTTCTGAATGCGTTTCATGGTATTTTAGCAATGATCAATTGATTTAAAAAAAAAAAAAAACAATGAGCCCTAATGTCATTTGGAAAATTTCTTTTACTTGGACTTCAAAAGTCAAAACCAAAACTCAGGACTCTATTGTGTAGACCACGCATCCCAGCTCATCCAAGCAGTTATTTTAATTCCGCTATTTCACGATGACATGATGATGTAATTCTTAGGCTAGTTTACCAATTAGCTAGCTTTTCCATCTTGCCTCGATCTCCAACTTCTTGCACGTAGGTGACGCGAGTGCCGCTCGTGCGTCAAGCACAGTGTAGCTTTTTGGGACGTCTCGGCATTTGATGCTCAACTTTGCTATCCAATGTGTTTTGATGAGGTGCAAAATACTAACATGGGCTCGCAACTGTGAAACCGGTTATTTCAAGCATTGCCGTGGCATTGGTTTTGTTATTATCTTAAATAGGTCTACACAGATACCCTTAACGGCAATTTACAACACCAAGGAATCCATCCATTCATCTGTGCTCCATACCAGCTGTTATTTGGGTTATAAGCCTTTCACGGTTAACTTTGAGCGAAAGACACTCTGGACTGATGGTGCCTGGCCATGGACCCCCGTGTCCCGGGGCGGGGATAACACGTCGCGGTGGCCACCACACCCACCGGGTTGAATACCGGAATGTGCTGGGCCCACCCCATTGAACCAATTATCGCTCAACAGTTTTATACTCCCACAACTGTCACAAGAACATTTCACGAGATTTTACGAGAATAACAAGATATCACAAAATGGGACTTTCCGAGAAATGTGACCCTTCAATGGAATCCCCGATAAATTGCAGATGTACTTTATCACAATTGGACAAATATTGTTTTTATTTTGCAAAAAACTGCAACGGAAAACCAGCTAGTGCCAGTCAGATCCGTATTTTACAAGGATAGCAAACAGAACTAAAAGGTTTTCTCGTGAATGGCAGCTATTATGTGTGTAATCAGCTGGACTGGCTTTCCATTTAGAGCTTTTAACACTGTTAATTGTACGCATATGCTGGCCTTTGGTTTATTTAATTCTCCTGACTGAAGGTTGCATTTAGTCATCATATTCTGCAATCTGTATTTTTTACATAATATTGACTTCTTCTTTATCTTGTTTATACAAGAAAGCATATTATTTTGCACAACAGCTGCCACCCCAATGAATGGTACCACAAACGTGGTACACACAGTCATACATTTTGAAAAGCTTTACAGATTTTCACCAAAAGGAAAAAAAAATCTACCAAACTGCAACAGTGACCTAATCATATTTGACATAACAAAGAGGCCGGCGTCTCGTGTGCAGCATAGAGGGGCATTTTCTTGATTGCAGATGGCGCTGCGCCATCAACCAGCAGGTAAAGAAGAGCCTTACCTGCTGAAGTGGAGCTGTGGCCGTAAGGTCGGTGCCTGTCGTGGCGGCAATCTCTGAACCCGCTGGTGTCCATCAGCGGTAAGCGATGCCGTCAAGCTGAAGGAGAAGTCCCATCGGGTCTTTTTGGCTTGTTGGACTCTCCGGAAGCAGCTGACAGGTACCAGCTGCCTGTGCCTAACGGAGCTTCAGCGGTCGCCCAGGCAAAAACTCGGATATGGGAGGTGTTCTCCGAGGCCATAAAAAAACGACTTCCTGATGGCTGCGAGGAGATCCTGGTCCACCTTCTCACGAGAGGGAAGCATTGCACCATTAACACTGTAAAGCGGAGATGCTGTGCTGCTTACCTCGACTTGGCACATTGTGAGTCAGTGGGGAGAATACTTCAAATACCTCCTTGATTGCAGCTTCATTCAAGGAATACAAGTGCGGGGACTCTGAGGTGGGTTCTTCTATCTCTGGGGTTGAAGTCACCTGGGTGGTTAAAAAGTTCTTCGGTGGCAGAACAGAATATTGAGGCGATTGCTTTTATCGGTTCGGAGATTGATGTAGGCATAGGCAGAGATGTGAACATGAATTTTGGTAGGGATTGGTTGTAGGTTTCAAACATGAAGTAATATTAGGCTTTTTCTTTATTGCGAAAGTCTATAAAATGCAATCAACTCTTGGAGATATTTCCAGAGTCTATAGTGGGTATAATAGAGATGTGGATGTGAATTTTGATAACGATTACTCATACTCTTCTGATACTCATCAATGTAATTTTTTTTTTACAGTTTTTTATAGATAGATCTGCGAAGGAAAGGTTTGCACAGTAATTCATCTGTAACATCCATGCACCATGAATGCCTTCCAAGCATCTCTGCCGCCATCTGGTCATAGCGACAACTCCTCAGTCTTGAAAATAAAAGACCCAGAGTTGCTTGCTGTGACACACCTCTGACTATATGTTGCCTGTTTTAACAATGTTTGTTTCCAGAATTTTGAAAGAATTTCATCCATACTCAGTGGTACAACATTGAGACAATACGCCTTTGAGTGTGATTCACGTTAGCTTCTCATACCCACTCTTTGAAAGAAATGCCATATTGTGTGGTAGCCTGTGCTAGCAAAGACCGTGTGCCAGAAAACAGCAGTGGCATCATACAGACAACAGAGCCAGACACAGCAGAGCGGGCAAAGCCCTGACAAATCATTCTCTTCACTAGTTCCCTCTGTCATAGCTTGTCCATATACTCGTTTTGGAGCATACTGAATACCATTTTCTATATTAATGTGTGTGAGTTGCAAAAAGGGGAAAAAAACATCAGTTGAAGTCAGTGGGCCTTTCAGAGCATGCAATACATCTTCAATAAAGATTCTTTTTAAAAAAGCGCACACCCGCACGCAGACACATACGCACACACTAAAGCAGTTTAATTATTGTTGTTGTTTTTGTTGTTGTCCCGATAACAGCTGCGCCCCTCAAAAGGGGTAAAATTAATATTTAATTAATATCTTATCCAAGCCAGCAGGACAATAAATATCATAAAATTGCCATGCTGTCTTATTCACCCCAAAATTTTTAGTGTACATTTATATTTACTCATCAACTTTCTCCACACGATGCTGGCTAAACAGGAAGATATTGAGGTGACGGAAGAAAACATTTCTCGAATTAAAATGTATTCAAGTCACAGCTTTTTTGTTAGGTATGAATTTAATTCATTTTAATGGCTAATTTTGAACACGAGCTATTCTAAGTGTCTCACGAGGCACAAGTAACAAACTATCAATGAGTGGGAAGGTCCAACTGAGTATGCTTCTGCGGTGTCACACGGAATGAATTGGAGCACGTTTAGTTGAAGACGTCCGCCCCAATAGGGCAATTGCCCCCGAGCAAGCACATTTGAGCTGTAGAACGCTCCCCAGACGACATTTCAAAGAGGAGGTTGGGGGGGTACGGGGCGGGAGTGCGGTGGGGGTTGTTGCAGTAGGGGGAGCGGGAACATGCTTCAGGGGAAGAAAAACATGCTGCTGATCTGGGAAACGATTAAACCTAGATTCGTACTGACAAGTTTTTTCTTCTCCCAGAGGGAGATGGTGCAGTCGGAGTACAGACAGAAATATGAGAGAGAGGGCGAGAGAGATAAGGGAGGGAAAAAAGAGATTATGGGCGAGGAAAGGCTGGTTATCATAATTAAATGGAAGTGCATTTTATTCTCATCCTATTGATTTGTGCCAAGGGCAGTGTGTGTATTACCAAAAGAAAATGTGCTCTGTAATTCTGTTTTGGAGACGGTTATTAGTGCTCATCGCAGATGTGAATATTGCAGTCAACAGTGTTTTTAGGAACAATGCACAGTTGCAGAGATGCAACTGGGCTCATGCAGTAGTTTGATGTGCGAAAGAAAGAAAGAAAGTAAGTGAGGGAAGGCAAAGACTTAAATTCCTTTTTATGTTTCTGACTTCCCTGCTTCCCTTTCGGCTTTCCTCCTATTCATGTTGATTTTAGGAAGTTAATGTCATCCGTTTTGTCAAACACATTTTTGCTCTGGGCAATATGGCTTAAGTATATCTTTGCAATTTTAGTGACCTGCTTTCTGGCTGGGGTTTTTCCCATTAATGTGAATGACATTTCATTTATACCCCATCATTCATCTTTCCTAGCTCCTGCCTTAAGAACACCCCCTTCCCCGCCTGGCCCTTTCTTTCGTTCGCCCAATACTGTAATAATATGTACATACACCATATTTGTGAAATTCTCTGATCATTTGACGAATTACGCTATTATATTGTCATGCACGGCAGTTTAGGGTATGACACATCATGGGCACTAACTAGGCTGGGACGACCCAGTGTAGTTTTAAAGCACTTGTGTTTGATCATTTCAGTATGTGAATGTATTACCGCATTTACATTTACAGTACAAGTTTTTCAAGCCTCAAAACCGGCCAACTCTCCTACCATTCACCGCCCACACTGCAATGCATGTGAAATTTTAAACGCTTTGAGCAAGTAACAACTCCCATTTGTACCTCTGCTATGGTCCAGAACTGCCCAAGTATCTTATTTTGAAAATTCCTCTCATTTTCTTTTTTTTGGGGTTTATTCACAATTTGACAAATACATTACATGGCACATATAGGGCTTGCCGTGTTTGTGAATGAATGTATTTCTAATAATTTGGGACAGAAGTGCCTTGATTGTTTCGCCTTGATATTTCTCCTGGAGTGAAACACTATCTAAATGGATTTTTAAAAGCCTCCAGTAAGGAAGGATTGCATACTGCTGAATACCTGGCTTGCAACAGAACCTTTAGCCTATTTGTCGAGTAAATGTCTGCTAATGTTTGCAGTTTTTATATGACAAGGTGACTGTGTACCTCTGAAGGTCGCTCAAGTAAAGATGGTCAATCTGATGTGTTGGAATTTAGAAAAAAATGAAGCTGGCAAAAATATGACCCGAGGTAAAACTTTAGAACCGTCCCAATAATGTTTTACCATAATTTCTTGAGTATAACATGTACATGAATATTATACTCCACCCCTCAAAAAAATTACCTTTCAAAAGAAGTTTTTCTCCTTACTCATGTATTATACGGTCCCCTGACTTGTTTTGATATACTATTTTGTGCAGAGAACTGCTTTTACCATTTGAAGGGTCTCGCATATGCTCCTACTTTCGCATCTGACAGAGGGGAGAATAAAATGGGGAACATGGGGAAATTGTTGTGAAAAATATCCATACTTCTTTCAAGTGTTCATATGGGAACTAACTTTCATTAAAAAAAATCTGGTAAACCATATTTGTTTCTATTTATAGTCGTTTATTTTTAATGAAAAATAAAATCTACTTGCGATGGCCCTCATGATTCTTGGTGAGCAGCAAAACTCATTTTATTATGGAGCCAAAGTGGTATAGTTGGGGGGGCAGATCCCATAAAGTGCCGACACAGATAAAAGGTGCAAAAAAACATTTCTTTACAATATTACACATAATCCAAAATTCAACAAAAAAACACCACAAAAGTCAATATATATATATATATATAAAATAAAAGCAATCTTGAAACTTAAAGTATTCAATATTATCCCAAATTTAGCTAGCTGGTGCTCGAGGTTGGGGACAGATGGTCACTCGCGTCGCATTCTTATTCCTTTTTACACCGCAGTTACGATAAGATTACCTTACCAAAAAATAACCGTGCACTGTTCCAAGAATGCCATAGTCGGCAGACGCTCCAGTAAAAACACCAGCCAGAGATATGAATAGGTCGCTACGACGGTTCTTTTGAGCTATGTGCCTGTAGCGATGCTAAGCTAACGTCCATGCTTTCTATTCCAAGTGAAGGAACGCCCTCCTCCATTAAGATGGCCGCCAATGTATGTCGTTCATTGCATTTGACGGGTGGGTCACCCCGACCAACAAGGACGCTGGGTTGACGCATTATTTTAGCCTCCTCTTGTCACCTGTACGTCTATTTATCTCTGACAAGAAAGCAGCACAACCCGGAAACACATGACCATGCAGTCTCGGTCCGATAGCCAGTAAATAAGGTAAATTGCGGCCAATTCTGGAATTAATTGATTTAAACTGCAACTGATAGACTTCATTATATAAAGCAGTGGTCCTCAACCACCGGGCCACGGGCCACTTTGGACCGGACCACACAGGCCGCATTGATGTGGAAAAAACTTGCAGTTGACACATGTCAAGATGCTAATTGTCTTAGTTGCGTTTTGCTAATATTAAACACACAAGCTAGTGAAATGAGTGACAATAGCATGTACAAGGCTAACTAGTCATGTAGAGCGGCCAGGACCCGGTCCGTATAAGTTATGAAGACGCATGAACAGGTGCACGGCGGAAAAAAGGTTAGGGACCACTGATACACAGAATATGGATATTTCAAAAGTTAACAATCGACATTTAAGTTACTTGCTATTTTCAGTTCCATTTGAAAAACAGTCAGTGTGCCCTGAGAAATTAGGGCATGTTCTATATATTTCTCAAAGTGTCATGTGTGGTAATTGAGAAGTTGGAAGTAGGCATCTCTGCAGTATGATGAAGACATCACTTTTCCGCTCACCTGGAGTATTTACTGTATTTATAACCTGGAGTGAAGAAGGCGAAATTTATGCTGTTATATTCTTGTATGAGGAGGGTGTGGTCAGCAGAGATGAGCAGCTGTATCATTTTCTAGTACTGCACCAAAACAAGATTCACATATCTTTTATTCTATTCATTTGGCAGTCAGAATTTCCCTTCCACATCTCTCTCTATTTCCAACATTGTTCCACTTGGCTGAGTCGCGGTGATCATCTGATCGCTTTTACTCAGCTGTAACTGCAGCAATCACGACTCTCTGAAAGGAGAAAGGTTTCACCGTGATGCCTCGTCCTTTGATTTTGTCGGAGGAATTATCACTTATGCTGAATTTGTGAACTAAAGATAGACACTATTTCATTATGTTGAAGGTGACCTGTGATCTTTTCCCATTCTGCAGCTGTAACTTAGAAGGCTGGAGGTATCAGATGGAGAAAGGCTAAGCCATGCTGCATGACGATGGTTGAGCATATCTATTAGGTGAATGCCTATCGTTGATTGATCAGATTGCCTTGGAGGCTGAATTGTTTCGTGTAATTTTCCATCAACATAATCCAGTCTACTAAATGGACCCCTGAGGGCGAGGCCTAGTATTTTGTCAGAGAAGTAGATGCGGCAAAAATATTCATGCTTGCTATTGTTATTCTAAATGAAAATAGCTTTTTTGGGTGGGGGGGGCATACCTCCAGGCTTTTCAGCAGTTCTATTGAGCTTATTACCATTCAGTCTCTGATAAGGGAAGTGTATCATGCAAAGTGCTTCTTGCAGTTGGTGGCTGCCTCAATGTTGTAAAGGGTTGGAATCCCAAAGGTTAGTATAGAATTTGGAAATTATCTGGCTAATATGGTTTCAGGTGCCCTACACTAGTACAATAGTTTGTCTGACAGAACATCTGCACAGTAAATTTCGAGTAAAATTTGAGAGTAAAATATTCTGAGTGAAATTACTCTGAGAATTTTACACGCTGTTTACGGGCGAAAGGCGCACCGCACCCTGAACTGGTTGCCAGCCAGTCACAGAGCAGACATAGACACCGTCACCGAGTGGGAACCGATCCCACGCTGAAAAACACTCCTAAAGGTCCTGTTTCCCGGGGGTTACCCTGCCAGGGGCATAAGGTCGCAGCCAACCTAGCTCCGCGGATCATTGGGACCCCTCCCGCCAAAAAGGTTATGGCTCAAGGAGGAGCAAATTCTCTTGTGAAGCCACCAAATTAAAGATGAATTTTACACTTAAATTACACAAATCTATTGGAGTGTTTAAAAAGCCATTGTCCAAATATGGAACTAAATATATTTTCAGACAGGAGACTTTGTTACGGATAATAAATACCACACTATGTTAAGCAAAGACTGAGAAGAGTTCATCAGTAATTACCCTGGAGTCATTGTTAATCAATTTGGGATGTCTCAACAAAACATGATTGATAATTTTGTAATGAACTGAAGTAAAAGGAGGACGCTGCGTCATTTACAAAAGCCAAATTGATCAAATAATCTCAAAGTAACATGATGGTCGTACTGGGTAGACTGTAATATATGGACGCCTACACGAATCTACTGCATCCTTCACATGCGCACACACACACACACGCACAAGCTACCTCATCAGACTCGTAATTGCATAAACCAAAGAGATCAAGGAAAGCACTGATTGCAGAGTGCCCTTTGCATTTGCAATAATTTGGCCATGCACACGTGTGTGCACATGCATGTGTGTATGTACGTACACACGCACACACAGAACACATCTGCGAATGATGGAAAGGCATAACCTCAGCAACCCGGCACCTCTCACACCGCATTCATTTTAGATACACACAGAACAGAAGTACAGTCAGCTCTAAAGCATCTTGAAGATAATGTCTGGACAGTGTTTGCCTCTATCACTGATCCACGACTGCATGCGGTCACTCCAGATAAGGCTACTGATGTCCCTTTGAGGACAGAATAATGTGATGGTTATCATTGGAAGTCAGTCAATAAAACGTCTGCCATGTTCACTGATTATTCAACTATTCTTGGCCCTTTTCATACATTTCAATGTGCAATTTTATCCATGAAAATATTTGGTGGAAAAAGCTGCAATGAACCCAAAAAGATCAAATGTGATTAAAAACAAATACATAATTGCAAGTTAGTACAAGCGTCTCAATAAATTAGAATATGATGGAAAATCTTACAAATTATTACAAATCAAGGGACACTTGACTGGCCTAAAGATTGGCGTTTCTATAATGGTTTTGTATGTAAAAATTATGTCAGCACCAAAATTCCCCTCCCCCTGAAAAACTGTAATGATTGAAGTATTATTTTTAATGATGAATATTAACACCTGCTGTAACGCCCCCAAGACAAGAGAGAACTGCTTGATTGACATATCACCAGACTATGTCAGTGTAGAAGAAGGCAAATATTGAAATCATTTTTCCTGGCTTGATTTGTCACCTTCTTTTGTCGCCTAGTGTCTGAAAACGCCGACCAATCGCCACCAAAACTCATCTGCACATTCCAACTCTTTTCAATTGGCACAATATTTAGTATTTTGTTGACATTGAATGTGAGCTCCTGTGAAGAAAAAAACTCCAAAATATTGTTATAATGGTTTTTGTTATTTTTACAGGTTGAAGTTAACAAGAGTAGGAATGTGCGTATGAATTTTGTTCCAGGAGGGGCTCAAAGTCGAGCCCCTCATACTCTGTTTTAAGGTGCGTGAGATGAGGTGGCTCAGGCATTTATATATATATATATTTATATCCTGGATGTTTTCCTTCGTGAATTGTTCTGGAAGAAGGTCCCAGGCAGGAACAAACCAGGAGTAACTACCTCATATTGCTGACCTGGGAATGCTTTGGGATCTCCTCAGAAAAGTTGAGAGGCTGGGGAGAGTGTAATGTAACCACTTGAATATTTTCCCAAAAACAGTCTCAAAGGACTTCACAGGCCCACAGCTAAAACAAAGTTAAACAGTAATACAAGGAATAAAGATAAACAATTTTTTTAGTGTTATCTTTGTTCATTGTTTATTAGTTTTTAACAACACACAGCGAGTTCAAACCCAGCTTTAAAGAAATCTATTTTGTAAACATGAAGAGGAATTTTGTGGAGGACATGAACGAGAACAAAGACAATTTGAATGTACCTGACACGTAATGGTCGCTACATTTTGGTCATAAGCTTTCACTATTTCATCCATATGAAACTGAATGTAGTCATAGGTAAGTATTGTTCTAAAAGCCAATGTATGAATATATTAACTATGGCAAAGCCACGTAACTTCCAACATGACTTGATTTGGTAGGGTAAGATGGACCTCTCAGTGTCTGCGCCAGTCCTCCCCTTCATGCACCACCAAAGCATGGTCGCAAGTGTGAGGCTTCATAATCACTACAATCTACTTCATAAAGTGTATTTTTCTTTAGGCATGGTGGCGGGCTAATCGTGCTCGCTTCCAGACCTGGAAATGTATATTCAGTGTGTGTCTGCCCATATATGGTCTAGACCAGGGGTGGGCGAACTTTTTGATTGGCGGGTCACAATGAATTCTAAAATTTGACAGAGGGGCAGGACCAGGAGCAGATGGATGGAGTGTTTTGGTAATCTCACCTCATCGGAGAAAAAAAAAAAAAATTTAAATGAAAGGGAACAAAAGCATTACAACAATATATGTGTCTTTGAAAAACCACAGTATTTAGAAAACAAAACATTAACAAGGTTTATTCATTTAATTTTTCTCAAGTTCGGCGGGCCCGATTAAGACTTTTAACGGGCCACATGTGGCCCCCGGGCCATAGTTTGTCCACGCCTGGTCTAGACCACATCGAGCAAAGAAGGGGCGGAAAAAAGAAAGAAACCTTGAGAAGGGATGACAGATGGCAGGACCTCCTTTCAGGATGTACATGCTCAAATATGATATTATTGACATCCTATTTGTGCCGTGATATCATCTAGTTTCATATAAAATGTGTATCCCTGCATGCATGTGTAAGCTAAATTCCTTGCTTTGTTGGATTAATAGTAGCTGTTTCCCCGAGTTTACAGGTTTTGATGAACATCTTGCCTGAGTAAATTTGATTATTGGAAAGATTTTTATATTTATGTGGAAGTGTTTGCGGAGCAGATTATTGAAGCGGACCTCATCCTATCTCTGTAGGCCAGGTGCTCACTGTGACACACCACTCACATGATGAATCAGAGAGAGAGAGAGCTGTTATCTCTTTCCCTCCAGAACACACTTGCCCTACCACCCGCCCTCCCCGTCCCACCCCGTCATCATCACCCCTCCTGTCCATTCACATTACTCCCCATTGTCTGTCTTTTTTCCCCATTCATCTTTATTCATGAAGGACAGTTGCACTATAAATCAGTTCACTTTTGACGAGTATTTAAATGGCAACATTTAAACTGTAACAGGCCGGAGAAATTGCACTGACAACTACTTCAGATGCCAACATGACAATTATTTAACACGTTATCACAAAACATTAATCAACAGATTTGTATTCATCTGTAAACAAAAACAGTGAGTAATAGAGTGTAGGAGTGAAATAGAAGCCTTATATCAAGAGGAAAATCAGAAATTGTAGGAAAAGGTGCTGCAAGAGGTTCTGGTGAAAACAAGCCAATCAAGCCTGCGAGTGTGTTCCGCTACGCACCGCTGCCTCCCAGCTCAATAACGCCCCCACCCATTGTTGTTCAGAACACATCTACACAGACATATACAGAAACAGAAACACAAAGCGTCATTTATCATCTAGAGTTTTTTTTCCTAACACAAACATTATGTTAAAGACGCTTGTTTGGAGGAAATCTATTCTGTAGTTTGAACAGTTTTGCTAGTACGACTGAAGTGCACCAGCCATCCTTGGAGTTTCTCGCATGATGAAGCCCATCTCAGCTCACTTTGGGAGAGAGGTGGGATGGGACTGATCGGCTTTCAATCAAATGGCAACAGACAACCGTTCATACTTACGTTCACACCAATGGATGATTGCGAGCAGGGGTCACCAACATGATGTGCCCCCCCCCCACACACACACACACCCGCCTACGCTAAACACATGACTAGCCTGCAGGACTGCTCGGGTAATAGCTTACCAGTGTAGGGACATTATCATATTCCATCTATCCATTCCATCCCGCTTATGCGAATACGAGATCAATTTCAATTATCCATATAAAAAGTGCAATTAGTAATCATCATGGAAATTGATCAGCATGTATTGTAATGATTGTTCTGCTTGTCAGAAAATATTTTTGTATACACAAAGTGATAAAAATCCTCTGAATATCATGTTATATTTTTAATTAAATAACATTTTAAAATAAAAAGGTTAAACATATAGATTATCCGTATAAAAATGAGAAACTTTATGCACGATAGGATTATTTTTAATATTTCATATGCAATTCAATCTGCTTTACAGAATGGAATAAATCAGTATTAAAGTAGTAAATAATGGCCTTGTACAAGTTTAGAACTTCAATTATGTTTGTATGCAAATGAAATGTAACAGCAAATCATTACACATCCTAATTCTCTTAAACATAATTAAATATTACCAATGTAACAATAAAAATAAAGTATATAGCATGAGGGCGAGTTTCCTAAAGCATACATTCATTTTGGAATTTTTGGAGTACATGCAAATATTTTGCTTCAATAAATTGCCCAGAATGGGTTTTAAGTGTCATGTATTGTGGGTAGAGGGTGGAGGGGCGAGCTTGGCAGAGGTGATTATTAGCGGTCCTCTGGGGCTTTTGTCTGGGCCCCATGAGAGAAAGAGGTTAATGCCACTTAGCCTCGGGATAGCCGGCAGAGGTCCATTGTGTGTTTGTATAGTTGCAGCTCACGGATGTGTCTGGATGATAGGCCTTCCCGCTGAGATCCAAAATCACTTACTATTTTCCTCAACCAATCACTCCCCCACCCTTTCCCCGGCCGTCTCCATTCTTACACAAAGACCGTCACATTTTGCTAAATCAAAGACTTTGAGCCCCATTTTGGTTGACTGGCGCTCTGCACTCATTGTAAAAACGGGAGTAACTTCATTTTCCTGCAAGCGCAAGTCTAGTCTTGCGTATTTCGGGCCTCGGTGCGCCTCTCTGGAAATTCCGGCGCACAGAATTGCCTCTCCCCTAACTCAGTCGACAATTTGTGTTCAGAAAGTAGTCGGCGCTCGATGTAAAACAGGGTGCATTGTCAATGGTCTAGTTGAGCTTGTTAGTGAATTTGGTCGATGCGCGACACCTCACTGGGCGTTACATTCGCAACCCTATGGTACATTTTACAATTTGGTGACAAAAAGTAGACTCAATTTTTGCTACGCAGCGCAAGTGGTGTAACCGGATTTTGATTCATTTGATCGAGGCGCAGGCAGGCAAATTCTGTGCTCCGTGGACGCGTGCGGTGGAAGTGGCCGGATTTCATTCATAAATGACGCCAGTGTGGGACAATCCCTCTGAATCATTGTAGAAACCAATCCAATGAACAAATATTAATCATTAAAAACTTGAAAATATTTAGTAGCACTCCTGTCATTATTGGGAGGGTGAAGACTGATGTCACACACGTGGATGCATGATCAGGTTTGCAAGATAGTAGGCAATCTCCCCCAGTCTCGCCATGCTACAAACGTGGCCGACAACATCATCTGCAAGCGCACAGCTTGCAGTTTACCTGTCAATGTCATGCATGGACCCCGGAAAGTCTATTTCCGTTTCCAAGCGTGATGTAGTCAGGCAGACTTTGCCCCCCCACTAACCGAAAATTTTGTTTGTCTGTCGGCAATAAAATGCATTGACGAATGACATTTCCTCAAATCACATTAAGTTCATCGAACATAGAGCCATTCATTTGACGTTGTTCTTTGAGTAGGCCTTACTCTGATTATGATCAAGTTAAAAACATCAACTTTTTCAAGTCGATGTTTTTTCTTATTTTGATGTCCATTCTAAATCCTCATATTATATTATTAGTGGATTTCAAAATGTAAACGTGTTCTGCGCCGTAAAGGTCTGGAACTCATTAAATGTACAAATCTCACACACGCATGTCGACACACTGTCAAATCATGTTGTTTTCTCAAGGAGGAGTTTGCTGTGGAGGCTGACAGATGTCTCATCATCCCGACCTGAGTGTCCCTTCATTAATTAGGTCACGATGTAGATCCAGTATTAGCCCTGCCACATCTCATTGCAGGTATTCATTTCTCCCCTCGTCGAATCACTGCTCCCACTGCACCTCACAACTGGCCTTCAAAAATGAGTCTAATGTTTATGATGATTCTGTCCCTTGTGTCATCTATCCCTCTCAAAATGCAATTACGTCTCTGAGGTAAAGGCCAAATCATCCATCAGCCACACCAGAATACAAATCAGCATGAAACAGGGACTGGCAGGGGAAGAGGAGTGGGATCAGATCCAAGATTGTTTAGAGTCAGAGACGACGAGGCACAGACTCAATAAATAAAAAAACGGGAAAAAGAACCAAGGGGAAAAAAAGCCTCTTAAAAATACTCAACTTCACTTCCGATAATATATACGAAACACACTTGAAATGTTTTTATACTGATGACCTTACCGAAAGATGCCTGACAGAAATGCGTATGTACCTTTAAGTCAACAATGTGTACACGTTTTATTACTTTAATATATATTTTTCCATTGGTAATGAACATGGATACAATTAATCAAATGTTTCGCTTTTTCCATGTTTAAATATACTGTCCTCCTTTTTCTACTCATCTCCCATCATCCCCTTGTAACCATGGTAACCATCAGCTGAGAAATGGCAACCGTGGCCCTTCATTAGCTATCAACACAGGCTCAGACGGTGCAGATAATAGCCAATAAGAGTGTGTGTGTATGTCTATGTGTGTGTGTGTGTTGGAGAGGCATGGGGGGCACGGGGATATGGCATTATGTTGGGCAGTAAATGAAAAGCCTCCAAGGGATAGAGCCAACCTCGCTGTCATGCTTCAGGGAGTTATCGGCTGGGTGGGTTTTGGGGTGTGTGGGGGTGTGTGTTCGGGTGAGTGAGTGAGAGGCTAGATGTGGGAGGGGGACTCCTTCACTTCTCCATATGTGGGAAGATACACACATGTGGGGATGCACTCATGTAGACCTGGTCATCTTATATGCACATGAATGCATTTAAATGCTGTCACGAATGCGTGTGTGCGTTTGTCATTGTCGATTTAGGTTGACTAGCACATAACGTCATGACGTCGACTACACGTCAAATCAAAAGTCTGACCAAATTAAAAGTGCTTTGGACAGTCGCTCGATACAATAAAATGGGGAGTTAGCCTTGCGTCTTCCGCTTTCACAAAGACGCCAATGTTTTGGGAGCGCCACCTCCTCTCTGCCACGCTGCATTGTCGCTTGGTGCGGATATCCAATCCACCATTGGTCAAGCTGCTGAACAAATGGAAATCCACCAGCACGCCGAAATTACTGATGGTTATCTGCGCTACGTGTCATTGACCCTCCCCACACACACACACACATGCACATCCATCCGACCCGTCTTCACAGACTCACTGCAAACAGTCTCTTCTCTTGGGTCTCTGTCTCATTGGGCTGTTTTTCCAACCGGCCCAATTTCGACTGCAGTGGACATTCAGGTTGTTATTAGATTTTTTTTTTTTTCTTTTACTCCACCAACACCGCTCTCTCTTCCCTGTGTAGATACCATCCAAATGCCCAATTACGTAGCATCAAAGCTGTTTGTAAATGTATAATTTCACCCACAAAGGATCCAACCCAATCATGCTGTGGGTGCTTTTTGTGAAGCCTTCCTCCTTGAACGTCTCAGTATTCATTTCCCCACTGCTGCAAGCACCAAACATCACCGGAAACAGAAACCTAAATGGTTTTGTTTCTCCTATTTTCCTTCAACCCTTACCAAAATGTTGTTGGTTATTTTTCTAAATGTTAATCAATCACCATCACAAATGTCGTGTTTGGTCAGTACATCTGAATATGAAGGTTAATGTCATGAAAAAAAAAAATTACACTAGATTTTACATTTTGTCTATCATAAAGAGTGCGGCTGCTGGTGCTTGCACGGGAGACTCATTACAAGCTTAATGTGGCACCTGCAGTCATCCTTCACATCTCTGCCTTCCAGCCTTCTTTTCTTTTTTGCCATCTGTGCGTCACAGGCTATCATGTAGTGCATAATGCACCTAGTGGGCCATGTAATACGTTTTCTGGTGTGTGTCCTTTTCTGTGTGCATGCAGAATGTTGCCTGCATTCCTGCATTGATCTACATAAACATCAACATCTTGCAAATCATTTATTGCTGACTAAAGCGATAGCTTTTTTCTCAAACTGACACACTCTCCCGCACATTGTGTTGATCCTTGGGAATTGCTTTAGGTTTTAATCCCCTCAGGATTTTTCTCGATTCTTGGTACACTTTGTTTTTGCCTGAAACCAAATGGTTCTGCTCACGCACATTCTTTGAAACAAACATGACACAAAAAGAACTACCATATTTTTCCAGCGAGTGTCCCACACTGTGGATGCTCTCTCTCATTTAAATGTAGCCTGCATCCACATCGAAAATAAATATGCCTCACTGCTCGTATAGAGTTTGCTTTTACCTTGAGGAAAAAAAACAACAGGTGGTAAGTGTAGTTAATTGATATTATTGTTCAGATACAAACAAAGAAGAGTTAACTGCTCAGTGCAATTAAACCTCATTACCATTCAAAACAGTAGGCACATAAATAGCCTCTCTTAATAGTGTTGCATCGTCAACAAGTTCCCAGTGCCGGATTAAAAAAGAGGTTAAACAATTACTATTCTATGCATCATAGGCGGTTTTATAGGGTGGCAAGGGCTGCCACCCTTGCCAAATGATTCGACCTACATTTGCCACCCCTGGCCGTTGGCAATGAATCAATCATTACTGGATTCAAACTTTTATTATAAATGTTTCTTATATTGACTCCATAAAAAGTGTGTATAGAATTTACTCCCTCCCTCCCTCCATCTCTCTCGCTCTCTCTATCTCTCATTGATACATTTGCAAGCAGAGGTTCATTAATTAACTCAGAAATACAAGTACTCAAAGAAACAGAACTTGAGATATTTGTCGTACCCCTCCATTTGACAGCAATACAAAATCCATAACGCAATTCCTTACAATATATATTATTGTTACACTGCGTAAAAAACAGTTACTTCTAATCTTTTATTATATTTCAGAATGCATACCACATTTTCATTTTTGTGATGAATTTAATGCTTTTAAAGTATACATACAAGCAAAGCAAAACATTTTGGATCATCACATAATGGTTATATATGGCGGGACATTATCCCCCTTCAACCTGACCTGTTTTTGGATTTGTTTTGTTTGGAACGCCTGTGGCCGGTATGTTCATGGTTTGTCTTTGTTTATTTTGGTTTTTGACTTAGAATTTAGTCTCACGTTTTCCCAGTGTTCCTTTGTCACTCTCGTTAGCTTATTGTGCCCACCTGTGCTTGTTTACCCAATCCCTTGTGTTATCCGATCAGATCCCTCCAACCCTTTGTCTTGTCCAGGTGTTCTTTGTGTCTCGTCAGTTTGTTTACATTTAGTTCCCTGTTTCCTTTCTGTCCTTGGCGGTTCATTGTCCTTTTCCATGTTAAGTTGCTGGTTACTCTGCAGTCCATGTCCTTTCCCCTTTCATATATATATATATATATATATATATATATATATATATATATATATATATATATATATATATGCATGCAAGATTCAGGGCTCACCCTGACTGACCTGGTCACCAGCTGAGTGTCAACACAACTATGGAATATTTGGCCTTTGGTCTTCAATTCACCTGCGAATTAAGTTTTTGGAATGTGGGAAGAAAAACAAGTATGAGGAGAAAATCCACACAAGCACAAGGAGAAAATTCAAACTCTACACAGAAAGGTCAGAGCTGGCATATGAACTCCTAACCTCAGAACTGTGATGCGGCTGTGCTAACCACTCAAACACCATACCAGCTATCTTTCACTTGTATACTTGTATATTTTATACTGTATATCGTTATATTTATTAATGTATGCTAGCATACAGGTTATAAATGCATATATGCACTCATGGATGTACGAGTACACACACACGCACACAATTATCTGTCTGAGTCTGCTCACACATTTCACAGACACCTTATCCCTCACCTATGCTAGAGCTGTAATTGAAAAGTTGAAGGAATTAATGTAATAACGCTAATACGGGGAGACGAAAAAGGATTTGTCAAATTCAAATTAGCTGAATACGGAATTGCTTCAGCAGGATGTAAACTACGTAGCGGCAGTCTGCGTTCAGAACGTTTTGATGCCGTGACCTGCGGCAGTGACAAAAGCAAATCATTTCCTTGAGTGGGGAGAGAGAGAGCGCGTTACAGAGACTCCGTGGGCTCAACCATTGATTATAGAGTAATTCATTTATCTTTTGTCTTAATGATGTTGCTATAAAGAGAACAAAATACAAATTAAGTTATAACAATACCAACACTAATAACTCCATAATGTATGAAGTAAAACTAGATTTCTCTGCCCGGCCTGATGATTTCATTGCTACTTTTTAATTACTGGTCTACGACTACTATAACAACAAATCATACAAAAAAAACAAAAAAACAAAACAACAAATCATGTTTATTATTTAGGATTAGCAGACCCAATCCTCCAAAACCCTTTTATCAGTACAAATACACTCAACACCATTCAGAAATAAGAATAATATTATAGGACAAATTTCCATGACAAAGGTTAGTTGGGCATTTGACATCCTCAGTTGGGAAAAGGCAAAATGCTGATTGTGACCAGCGACATCGGTAACCGGCCTTCAGCAGAAGATGTTTGTGTGTGGAGAAGAGTTGATTATTCTTGAATCATTTGACTCCAAAAATTGAGATGTGATCACAAAGTAGCCAATTAAAGTAGTAGCTCGACTGATGAATAAAGAAGCAGCGGTAACTAAAATCAATACGGTATGTCCCACCTAATTTCCTTTTTTGGAAAATGGTGGGTGTAGACAGTCGTGTTCCGAACTGTTCTTTTTCTTGCTGCCATAGTTGCGGAGGTACCGAGAGCACAGGAACGTGAATGTGATTTGTGTGTTGATCTGACGGTGATGCGTGGACTAGTGGCTCCCGTGCTTACCACGTTAAATGGAATAAACAAACACAGAAGTGGGATATGCACCGATGTAATCACGTTTACTGGACACCTCGTTTCCAAAGTCTTTTTTTGTTATCCTACAATGTTCCCATCTGCAGTCCATTTTGGAAACATCCGTGTAACATCGGAATCCAGAAGTTTCTGTCGTCTTCGTTTCTGTGAGCTGAAATGTGATCGCCAGAAAATTCGGTCCCGGAGGACTGCGTTTTGTGATCTATGGTGTGTGGATTGTTCTATTTTGGAGAAGATCATACACACTACGACCAAAACTATTAAATGGCAATTTATTCTTGGAAAAAAAAAATATTTTTATTTTTTTTTAATTTTTTTTTTTTTCTAATTAGTAAAGTGTGGGTTTTGGTTCCTATTTTGGGGAGAATGGTCTTCCACTTTTCACTTGCGCAGCATGTCTGCCATTTGAAGCAGAGCAGTGTTCCCAATGCAGCCCTGCAGATAAACATCTTCATGGGTGGACTAGCATGGATTCTCTTGCATACTAATAGAAGTATTCTTCCCCTCGCAACGGGAAGTCCATGATAGGAGGGGCATGAGGGAGATGAGACGTAGTCACTTATAACGTACTCTAACATACCTAGTACCTACCATAGTACACTCGCCTGACTTAAGTACAGGTAGTGTGGGATTGGTTCACACTCAGTGACGGTGTCTGCATATACCCTGCGACTGGCTGCTGACCAATTCAGGGTGCAGCTCCCCTGAAGTCAGCTAGGTTACGCAAATATTTTCCTCTCAGAGACAGAAAATGAACTGAAGATGATCACACAGATAATGACTCCCAAATAGACAATTTCTCTGTATTATCCTACAGCTCATCCCTACTCTGCTTTAACCCCATCTCAATAGCTGCTTCTATTCTACCATTGTCAAAACTAAAATTGATCATTTCATTTATTCATATTCAATGTCATTGCAATTTCCACCATCGTTTTATCCGCTTAATCTACATTACATCTTTTTTCCATGACTCATTGGTGCAAGATGTTTTAGTTTATTTAGAGAATCAGTTATTATGGGCCTGAGCCTTTGTTCCTCAAATTGCGTTTCCAGCATTCAAGTGGCCTAAAACATAACCACGTAACCCATTAGGGCCAACAGGGCCTTGTCAACAGTCCTAAATAAGATCAGAAGCACTGACCTAAATTTGCATCCCTTTCGAAAAAGAAATTGATTTTGTGATATAACATAAAAGCAAGCCTACAAAGACACACATGGACAGCCTTCATTGAAGGTCATCCCTCATTGCAGCTCCCTCAAATCCGCTTGGTTGCCAAATTCGTCGCTGTTAATAGGTGTTGTGCTCCTGACAGAATAATAAACATGTCCATCAGGCCATCATTGTTAAACCCTGCATGCACCTTGCCAATGCTTTCCTGGTGGACAATGTTGTGGAGTTCAAACATGTGGTAAGTACTGTACTGATGCTCAGTGTAATGGCATAAGTGGCCACTATGGGGCGACAGTGCACGAGACTATGGATGAATGGTGTACTGGAGGAGTAGAAGAAGGTATTGTGGAGAGCGCTACAGTAACGTAAACGAGTGACTGTTACATCGAAGCCTCCTGTGTCTTTGATAAATCTACAACGCATACAATAAGTACCATGAAGATGAAAGCAGATCAGATTGTGACCAATTGTGATGTAGATTTGAGTGAAGCAGCAGTCAAAAATGTGCACCAATGTTGTCTTCTGAAAGAGATGGTAGAAACATTTTTTTTCTTCCAGCAGCTGATGGAAAACTGAATTGATCTACATGTTAGCATTTCAGCAACAGTTTGAAATAGAAAGCCCAACTTGCACTATGTGAAGTAACAAAGGTCTAGTAACTGAAAATAAATAATACATATAAATCTCACCCTTGCTTTTTTTCCCCTCACCACAGCAAGGGAAGAGAACGTGGCCACGTTCCGTGGTTCTGAATACTTCTGCTACGACCTCTCTCAGAACCCAATCCAGAGCAGCAGTGATGAGATCACACTCTCCTTCAAGACATGGCAGCGCAATGGCCTTATACTTCACACTGGCAAATCAGCAGACTATGTCAACTTGGCGCTGAAGGATGGTGCCGTCTCCCTTGTGATCAACCTGGGCTCTGGAGCCTTTGAAGCAATTGTTGAGCCAGTCAACGGGAAGTTCAATGACAATTCATGGCATGATGTCAAAGTGACTCGCAACCTCCGGCAGGTAAGCCATTAGGTGAAGTGTACCATGTGACAAAGCGACAGTTCAATCGTTGTGAGTTGTAGAATTGTAGGGATGTACAAGAATAGTCATTTATGAATGCTGCAGGTCAATATATTTTTTGGGGATTCGAGACAACAGTTCATTCCGGGCTGCACATGCAACATTTCCTTCTGTCTTCCATAAATTGGAATTAGTCAGATTTGGAAAACTTCATCGAACCCTAAAAGTGAAATTCCTCCAGTCACAACCCATCCAAACAGATTGGGAAGCCTGAGTTTAGTTCGAGGGGTTTGTTGCCATTCTCAACAGTGGTTGGGAAGTATCATCTCACGAACAATTATTTGCAATTCATGTTCAGCCACTGCTGCTGCCATTAAACTATGTAGAATAGTGGTCACCAACATGACATCCCCAAGAACCACATGAGTCGCGTTCTGAAAGTACCTCACCAGTAATGGGAAATTTTGTAGGAATGTTGTAAAAGTGATCTGAAGTGTGAACATGATATTTTTCCCCAATTATAGAAATAAATCAATAATGTGAGTGTGTTCACATAAACTAATATCATGAATTAATTTTAGTGTGTATCAAACTAGTAGCCCTTTGCATGAATCAGTAGCCAAGAAGTAGCTCTCAGTTTCAAAAATGTTGATGACTCCGGGTCTAGAACATCTCAACTCAACTTGATTTTGAAAGCACTTTAAAAAAAACAACCATAGGTGAAAGAAAGTGCTGTACATACTGTAAATAAAATGTATCATAAAACCAGAACAACCCATCACAGTGTATTAGGTTGTGGTGACATTCCACAGTGGCAGGGAAAGATGAAAAGCCGCATTGGTCCGTTTTCATCCCACAGTCTGCATGTTGTGTGAAGTTTTTAGTAAATGAGAGACTGAAGCTTCCGCTAACAAGTATAAGGGTGGCAGGATGATGTTATTGTAAACTCATGATCACGACGTGCATGATGTAACTTATATAGCCTGCAGCTGGTGACGGCACATGTAAACAAATACCGCCATTTTCCAAAAGCTCGTTTTTTTGGGGGGTTTTTTATCAGTTGGCAGGTAACCTAACATAGAATGAAAAGTAGGAAAACGGTTTAAATCCGCTGTCTCATTTTCTCTCAATCATGTTACTTTATTTCCCTCTAGCATCGGCTCTCAACCCTCTCCATATCTCAACACATCCCTGGACCTTTTGGGATCAAACAACATTACAGGCAACAATAATTCTAAAAAGAAAAAAAAAACTGTAAATGATTTGGGTTTTTTTTTTGTTCTGAGTTGAAAAGTAACTGGCATTAGGGATGCCACAAACGATTAGTTTCGTAGTCAACTCATCACCAACAGTAGTCGCGATTACACGACTAATCGGATCATATGTATATTGTGGCATTTCACACCAGCAAGCAGCTGCTCTTATCTAACCATAATGAGTTTACAAAATTAATAATGATCAAATGAACATTCGACTGTTATTAAACTTTGCAGCTTGTACCAGCATTTCTGAAATGTTTATAAATGATGGTGCAGTTTAAATTGAAGGTAATACTGTGGCCTTCAAATCTTTAGTAATTATAATTGTTTAGTGCATTTTAAAATGGAACCAAAACTATACACTATGCAGAGTTGCCCTAATATTACAAAACGATCATCATCTATTGTGTAGAATGTGTATGTGTTTTGGTAATATTCATCCATCCATCCTTTATCTGACACGCTTATCCCCACAAGGACTCATCTTCATTTGTTTTTATTTGATTTGTTTGAATGCACTAACAAACTGTTACAGCTTAAGTTCACCTGTAACCTGCTTCACCTTTTTGCAAAGCAATCAGGCATTGGCTACGCCATGGTAAACACACTCCACTGTCTGGTAGATATCAATCATTCATTATTGCAATATTTTGGGGTTTGCTGTGTATTCGTCTTTTGGTTGTTGTTCTGCTTCTGGATATGAAAATACCACTCGCAGAACAATAAAGAAAATTTTTTTCTGTCCGGTTAAGGTTGGAATAACTTCCATTTTCCTCTTTTATCTGAGTCTACATTGGTTTTAAGTTGAATTTTTACATGGGCAGCATCAACCCAAGATTCTATTTTGTAATTCATTGTTTTGACAGAGCACAACTCGTAATGGTCCTTCACTGTACTACAGTGAAATCATGCCTACAGAAATGCAACTGAGAACAAAAAATTCAAAATCTTGAATTAAAATAATGATTTGAAAAATTAAATGTCACTCCCAAATGTTGCCTTCTTTGGGCTAACATTGGAATATTCACGTCCATGTAAACCTAATGACTTAAGCCAATCTTGATTTTTTCTTGTTTCTGTCTTGGTGCCAATGCGATGAAAACTGGTCAGGCCATTCGACAAAAAAAAAAAAAATAACATTTGAAGGCTTTGTACCCTATGTTTCCTATTCCTATCCTGACTAAGATCTTCAGTCACATTCTTTGGTGTATGAGACGCTGACTCTTTCCTCCTTTCACCTCGTTTGTGAGCTGTTTTGGTTTGTTTTTGTCAATCCATTCCCTGCATCACTTTTGCTTACGAGGGTCACAGGATACTGGAGCCTATCCGAGCTGACTTTGTGGGGTACACCCTGAACTGATCACCAGCCCATTGCAGTTGTTTTAGTCTTAAAAAAAATGATGATTGCACCTACCTACAACTTTTTAAAAAATAATGTATATTTATCGTGCTGTATCTCCAATTGAAATTCGAAGGAAGTAGGCTGCTGCAGCTCCAGCGCCAATATAATATGACTCCAAATAAAGAGAAATATCACTGCCATAGTGTGAATTTGAAATGGTAAAACCACATCCAAAGGGCAACGTCATTTGTCAGCCACTAGACTTGCTGCGATAACTGTTGTAATTTTGGTGAATGATATGCTCGGTGGTAATTATTGTTCTCTTTATACATTGGTGTCATATTGCGTTTCAAAGCAAATTAGTCTGTGCTATTTAAGCCCAGTGTTTCTCATACTGATGTCAAAGGCTGAGTCAGTCTGTTAATCAGTACAGGCGGGTTGAGAGTTCCGAACGAGTTCTGTTCCTACGCTGGCGACACAACACAAATTTCCACAATATTTTTTGGTCAGAATTGATACTTAAATCCCCCCTAAATATCTCCCCAAAGTGACCCCACACGCGCAGAAGAAGAAGCCGTTCAGACTATGGTCACATTGCAAAAAATCCGATATAAGACTATAAAGGAAAGGGACCTGGGTCAGATTTTCAAAAACCGCAATTGAGCCATTCAGGCCACCATAAAAAAAAAAAAAAAAAGTAAATGCTGATTGCATATGAGCAAAAAAAACATCTGATCTGGGTCACATTTTCCTCCAGTGTGAACCTAGAACCTAAAATGGCGGACGAGACTCAGGCGTCGTAAAGTTGAAACCCCGTAATTCAACAACCGCTTAATCCGAGGACCGCCTGTATAATGTACAATGCAGAGTGTTGTTGTTGAAGCAATAACAGATGCCATGAGAAGATAATATGCTAAGATATCATCAGATGTGTTTTTTTAAAGGGTTGCAGTAAATTCAGATGTGGGCGACATTTATATTTTACTGACCTGCGACTACTCATGGTGAATAGACAACTGTCCAAAAAATTCCAAATGAACAATACAGGACTGCTTCCTTTCTCCCCAGATATGAAAACAGCACTTTAATTTCATCATTTTACTTTTCCTTGTCAGGTGACAATATCAGTGGATGGGATTTTAACCACCACAGGTTACACCCAGGAGGACTACACCATGCTTGGCTCAGATGACTTTTTCTATGTTGGTGGAAGCCCCAGCACCGCCGACTTACCTGGTTCACCTGTGAGCAACAACTTCATGGGCTGTCTCAAGGAGGTAAAATGTCTCATTCACTGTGTTGTTTAAAAGAGGTTACATCTATGAAAACAATTGAGGGAAAATGTTCGCAGATGTTCACAGTGCAGCTGAACTTTGATTCTTTTGCCCAAATTTGGCACACGTCAGATTTTCATGTAGTGTAAAGAGTAGAACTGCCAACAGCTGCAAAATTCCCCATTGTGGGACTATTAAAAGACATCTTTATCTTTACCTCCTAAAACGGCCAAATGTTTTAATTTAAAGTTTAAAACGGCTTACTTTTACCAGAATCCAGCTCCTTCGTCTGACCAAGGGTAAATAAAATCCAATCCAAGTAGTGCAGTCCAACTACAGTTCGTCTTCTTCCACTTCTTCTTGGTTTATGGATGCATTACAGCTATTTGGTGCATACCGCCACCTACTGTACAGGAAGCGCAAAGCGTTTTCATATATAATCAATGCCAGGTGATCAAAGACACGAGACAGTCTTGAATAAAAATAATTTCACTAACATTTAACAGAAAACGACAACCATAAAAGTTTATATGAAAACAAATACGTGTACATAAAATGTTAGACTCAAGCAAATATTGTAGATGTGAGATGTCATTGCATAGTAAAATTACATTTTCCAGTTCTGCCTCCTTAAGCCAATCACAGCCAACCATCTCAGTCCTCCGTAGAGATCCGACTGATAGCAAGAGCACTCACTCTCACAAATATATAGTCAATGCAGTCCTCTCTAAGAAACCACCAAGAACGAACAGTGTTTTTGTCAGAACTTGATCCAGTTAGTGACGATGACATTGGCGGCCGAAAACCCACTTTCATCAGTGCTCAGTCAGTTTTTTTTTTTTTTTACTTTCCCGTTTTATTGGCAATCGTCAGCGCAATAATTGATATGACGTCATCTTTGGACCATTAAATTAGGAGAATGAGAAGCATTGCCTCATATCCCCAAATTATATGTACCTCCTCCCGCCTTGCTACTTTGGTGACGTGAGATGATAAAATGAGCCCCTACACGCGGCCCATATTTACATCCATAAACGCTGCGCCAGGTGACGTCTGTTTTTTTTTTTTTGTGTGTTTTTTTGGGGGGGCGCATGTCACTCGATGTAGTGCTTTGTGCGTGATAGGGTAGACACAATTATTACAATTGGCCATTTTGATACTAACCTTTCAAAATGTTATCAGCTGTTAATCAGCATTTCATCTGCATTGTACACCAAAACACGTTAATGATGTCATATCTACTTGTACGGAGTGGGTGGCTGCAGCCGGGTGCTGACTCTTTGTGTCACACTTCTTGAATTACACACGTGCACACACATAAACACGAATCCTCGGTGTGCACAGTGTCATATGTGCTGCAGGGGGAGCGAGGACGTGGTGCACTAGCAATTTAATCCCCCTCTGGCCCACTTCCTACTCTGAGCATGCTGGTCAGGTCCTCTTTCGTCAAATTCAGGCAGTCAGGCAGACAGACATGCGTTCAAATGCAATAACCAAACTGACACACTTATAGAAACACACTTATGCTTTGGAGTTGTCTATCATGACTACATGCTCACAGAGATATTGTTTTTTTCCACAAAACAAAAGATGCATGTTGTATGCATTCTCAAGCACGCATGTAGAGCTGTGCAATATCGTATAATACTTAAAATATTTCACTCTTCTTGGCACCAATCCTTTTTTTGTAGAAGGGAATGAAATCATGAGTATAATTAGGAAAATGAACTGCGCTAAAGTAAACTTGGGTAAAAATGCCGGGGGTCTTAAATAAAAACCGAGAAACATATAAAACATTTAAATGTATGATGTTGAAATCTTTTCATCTTGATTCACAGCAAATTTTTCATATCCTATTAGTAGAGCTGCACTGTATTCCAACACTTACATATGAACATAATGATCACTCGACAGACACAAATCTAAGGCTGAATGTATTACATTATGTTGGAATATAAATTTAATTGAATCACTTTGAGGATTGTAGCTGCTATGACTCCAGCTGACCACAAGGTGTCACCTATTTTGTAAGGCTTTGATTCTTTTTTCCAAATCACTATGCTGAATACCCCCAAAGCTTCACAAGGCTTCATCAGCCTATCTCTAGTTAATTGTTAATAATAAAACCTAAAATTGAGCCCTGGGGAACACCAGATTTAATTCCATACAATACAATACAATACAATACAATACAACTTTATTTATATAGCACATTTCACAATGGTCCCCTTTAGGTGGAAGCTCCTCATATTCTGCAGCTGTCATTTGGACATTTTTAAGCACTATTACCTGACTCCCCACTATTCCAACTCAAAACAGTACTCTGCTACCCTTTTGGGACATTTTGGCCATCCAGCACCATACAAAACTCCACATGACCTGATCCTAAAACGTGGAACGGCATTCATGAGTGAATAAAATCAATCAGTCTTTGTATTTCTCACCTCACTGGAAACGTTTTTCCTGGTGAGGGGTGGCCGAGAAACAACCTTATTATTATTGCCAATCTCTGGCTTTTTAACAGATGCTCTCTTAATATGATGCCTTTGCCTAGAAGAATCTTTAAATTGCCTAGAAATGAACATCGCGTTTTCTCCCAGAGTCAAATACAAATTATTTTAAAGTGCACTGCTTTTATTTAAATGCCCAGTGTTTGTAGTCTTGTCTTTTGCAACGCATTGGACGACTCTACATTTTTCGTCTGGCAAAATAGCCTTCCTTTTTGCAATTGTGCATAAAAACAGCTGCGAGACAAACTGTCAAACTAAGATCGATATTTGTGGTTTTAAAACACATGAGAAACAAGCAGTGCAAAAACTTCCCCGGAAAAACTCCATTTAAATCCTATTTGCATAATCGTTTGGAATACAGGTATGTATAACCTTGATGTGCTTTGAGCAAGGTACTGGGAATCCATATAGCTTGCGAAACAGCAGCAGTACAATACAGGTGAGAAATAACATCAATCCATTTTTACATACTATATTTTGTGAGTGTTTAGTATGTCACGTCATCTTCCTTGAAGATCGATGTTATCTCCTTTGTACCATGAGTGGACTTTCCCTCGCGCAGTTTCTCATGCGTTCAGCACTCACTAGCTATCCTCTGCTGTCACACCCTCTCATCCTGCACCCCAACCATTATGGGGCTAATTCGCCTGCTTGCAATGCTCTTGCACTCGCCATCTCGAGTGGCATTATAGAAAAATGTTTTGTTACCATGGCACCAAATACTGGTTGCCCTAGGTAGCCCATGTGGCTGGCTGGCCCACGATTATTATGCCTTTCATAAGCCAGCAATTACAGAGACAGGCTACATCTCAGAGCCTACAAAATGCATAATGGCCTACAATAACACATAATTGCTGTAATTGTCACTACTCCCAGTACCCCCAACCTGCTCCCATTCCTCCCCAACGCCACCCTCTACCTTTCACATGTAGTCCTTTTACTTGGCCAATAGACTATGAGATAGTGAAACACAAAGGACTGAGCACTAAAGACGAACTAAACGCTAACTGCTGATCTCATTCAAAACAGCCACACTGCTTAACTTGTCGCTCATTTTGTAGCCAGTGTATATGCTCGCCATTCTCACTGAAGAGATTTATTCTAGTTTCTTGCACTAATGACCAATTTACAGTGTCCCATATACAATGCATACTATCACCAGTGCTCCATTAGTAGAACAGAACCATGCATGTTAAAATTTAATATAAAAAAAAATATGATTAGGTCCATTGTGTGTTATCCGTGGTTCCATAATATAAACAAGAGAAGGTCCAGGTGTGCGCACAGAATAATCTGAAAGTGTGTGTGTTGCACTCGATTGCGGGCCAGCAAGTTGCAAAAACCTAGTTGCCCTCTAAAGAGTGGCAGAAGACTTACATATTGGCCTCAAACACGTCTTGTTATTGATATGAAATTAAATCTTGATCCAAATGAGTCATCACTTCCTCACGCAGAGTAAATCATCTTTTTTTTTAATGGTGTACAGTCCTTTTAATGGTCTCCACAGATGACTGTGTAAGAACACATATCGTCCATCCATCGCTCCATTCCCAAAAATTGCTGTTTCATTTTTTTTTTTTTTTGGGAAAGGGTGTTGATGTGTCAAAACATTTTTGAGGATGCTTAAGTCCAGACCAATCTAACAAACACACAATGGCTGCATTTACTTGGACAACATTTATTTATTCCAGTCAGAGTTTTTTTCATTATTTTGACAAGTGCAGAATGACCAAATATTTCGGAAATAGAAGTAGAAGAAGAAGAATCCATAGCGACTTCCGTGTCAACAAAACATTGCTACGTTCATTTCTACTTTAAACGTTAGCGTTATTTCATTTATTTTTCCTGTTTGCTCTGTTAAATCGAGTTAACACATCTGCTGCAAAACTGCAAATTATCCTCCAGATTTCACATTTCAGTTCAGTCGCGCCCGCTGTGTCTTCCGCTCCTCTGCTTCTTCTATCTTCCGGGAATAACAGAAACACGTACACTGACGCGGTGAAAACGGTTTGTTAGGGTATTTCAGAATAAGTGTTTACGGCGGAATGAGCGCCGATCTGATTACTATTCAACATAAACCAAACCTCTCGTTCAGAATAAAACGCACATCAAAATGGCTTTGATCAGATCAGAATATTCCAAAAGGGGTGTGTACATGAAGCATTTTCATTCCGATCAGGCTTTAAATCCGAATAAATTTGTTCACGTAAACCAAGCCAGTTACAACCCAAATACATCGGTTAAACAACTACCGTTCATTGAAATGTAAATACCCATTTAAGATGTATTGCCAGTCCCACAATGGTTCTTTCGAGCAATTATAACATTGCACAACGGAACCTCCAAGGTAAAAAATATGTGCTTACAAATTTTGCTGAAATGATTCAGGTTGTTTTGTAGACTTTTGTGCTCCTAAATGGTTTTCCTGGGTTTGAGTGTTGAAACTGTCAGTCTTATTTGGGTCTTGATTTTAAAATACACACAAGGGTGCTGGAGCTGTTCAAATAGCCCAAAGTAATTATGTGCAATCAGAGCAGCAGAAAGCGTGGCTGGGATTTGGGGGGATGGGGGATGCTAGTTTGATGTATGAGAGGAGAGAGTTGAGTGAAAGGATGAAACAAAAAGAGAGAGAATGACTATGAATAAAGGCAAGAGAGGCGGAAAATACAATTTCCTATCAAGTTCCCAGGAGCCTCAAGGGGTGAGTTTATTTATTGTCAAATCTTCTAGTGGATTATGGATAATCTCAGCCCCTCAATCTACCCACTCTGACAGAACCCTGGGCACAGAGAGGGAAAAAAAATAAAATAATATATATATATATATTAGAGTCTTTTGTATGCCTCCAACCAAAATATATCCAGACAGAAGGAGTTATCTGCCCAGAGAATTAGAGGTGAAAAAAGGGCTTCAATTTTCCACTTGAGCAAATTTCAATTTGCACACACACCCCCCCCCCCTCCATGACTCCATCCTCCCTTTGTTATTGACAGCATTTAGAACTGCTGTGATAAGAGGTTGGTCACTTAATGTTTTCATTCTTGTTTTCCTTTCCTGGATGGACAATTGCTCATACATGAAGTACCCCAGTCTTACTTGTGACATTGATATACCGGTACATTTTAGGTACAAAGTTTGTTGATGTGAATGTAGAACAACACAATTAGGTTTTTCTTTCTGGTCCATCCAATATTGTTGACTGAAAAATGAATTGGATGTCATACGATGCGAGGTACAAAAATCTTGGGTCACCATGAGACCTCTTGTTAGAATGACCTTGATCACAACAGTCATTTTCACAGTAATGTCAAGCCAAAAGATGGCGGCTTAAGACAAAGGTCAACAGCGCTTTTCTGTATAGCCAACTTAATCAGATAACTCTCATTTGAAGTACTCGAACGCTATGTCTGTAGGATTTTTGCAGTTGCAATTTTTTGGTACTGGTCTCGCATGTGAGTCACTGACGCTGTTGTGGTTACATTCGCCTGACTTTGGTGCAGGCAGCGTGGGTTCATTCGTGCCATTGATGATTACACGAGACAGTGACTGGTTGTGTGTCTCTATATGTGCCCTGTGACTGACTGGTGAGCAATCCAGTCCAGGTATAGCAGTCTGCCTTTTGCCCACAATCAGGCGGGCTAGGCTCTCGCTCCCCCCAATTCGCCCCCTTGACTCCGAACAGCACAAGATGTATAGACAGACTTACATACACACCACATTCAGCCTGTTTTTACTTTATTATTTTATGTATAAGTTGTATTATTATATATTATTGTTTACATCAGGAACCCACCCACAGGCTTCAAGCACTATCAATTTTGCATAAATAAATAATGTTCGTAATAATTGTGACAATGAATGCCTGCTCTTGAGGGAGAAAATTGAGAGATGTTTCTTAGTCAAAGTTAAGGTTACGCATCTATGGAAATCCAGTCTATCTAAACCTGTAGTAGTCAACAATGACAATAAAGGAGCTCTTGAGCAAAACTGACATAAATGTTTCTTCCTTCTTGTGTAGGTGGTTTACAAGAATAATGACATCCGCCTGGAGTTGTCCCGACTTGCTCGGATTGTTGACCCCAAAATGAAGATCCAGGGCGAGGTGTCCTACAAGTGTGAAAATGTGGCAACCCTGGACCCCATTTCTTTTGAGACTCCAGAGGCCTATATCAGCTTACCCAAGTGGAATACCAAGCGGATGGGATCCATCTCTTTTGATTTTCGCACTACGGAGCCCAATGGCCTTATCCTCTTCACCCATGGCAAGCTACAAGAGCGCAAAGATGCAGCTCGCAGCCAGAAGAACACTAAGGTCAGAACGTCTATTATGACTAATGTTGGACGTGAAGCAATGCTTTAATTGGGGTCAAGGTCAGGGCTCCGCACCAATGCCTTCTCACAATGCCCTTCAAGACCCCCTTTTGGCACTGGAGCGCTGCAATACTGGAAGAGAAGAGGGGCTTCCTTTAATTGGTCACACCAAGAAACAAAGCTCGCAGTAGTTATTTGCCTCTGTAATCTTATTTGCGCCTGTTCTTTGATTGTTGACTGTTTGTACACTCATGCAGTGTTTGACAAGGGCACAGACTGACTCATTTAAAATGATGGCAGTGCGGAGCAAAGAAGCCGACAGTTTGATTTCAATGAAGATGTCTGTTGATGTCATTTTGGAAATATTTTTTCCAGGTGGATTTCTTTGCTGTTGAGCTGTTGGATGGCAGTTTGTACCTGCTCTTGGACATGGGTTCAGGGACCATAAAGGTGAAGGCCACACAAACAAAGGTCAATGATGGTGCCTGGTATCATGTGGATATCCAGAGAGATGGCCGCTCAGGTCAGTTAAATTATTATTTTGCACGAGCTCACCTAACATTTGGACAGTGAACCATCTGGGGTCAAACAAATAGTTCCAGAATACTGGTCATCCTCCAATGTGTGTTGAAATAGAAAAAAAAAAGGTCCCTAAGGGATACAAAAATATTGTGTTCCTTACACGAACCCATTTGATTTAAAATTAAACGGCCCTAGACTTTTTGATTCATTCAGGCCTTCAACCTGCTAATGATTTGCTGACTCGAGTTTTGCGCCATTGCCACACGCACAAAAAGACGTTGGAGTGTTTGAGCGAATACATTTGAATAGTGCCCAGTTTACATTACTAAAAGCTGAAATAATGTAATCTGTTGTCTGTTGCGTCACATTGTGCCACTGCAACATTTCCGAGCTCTCTGTCTATTCTTTGTCTGCTGGTTTGCATCACATAAATCACCAAACCCCGATTCCAATGAAATTGCGTAAATGTGTAAAACGAAAATAAAAGAAGGTGCAGTTATTCCAGTATACTATGTAAAAGAAGAAAAAAAATTCAGCATACTGCTCACTCAGCATACTATTTGCCCTGGGCCCCAAATGACTAGCTACGGTGACATCACCAGCAGTCTGACACAGCCCAAGTTTGATGAGTGGCTTATGCATTGATAAACATGATAGCTCATAAAGTAGCTGCGATGAACTCAAGCGAATAAATCGTTGAGACTTCATTCGTATATCGCGGTAGCACGTCTTTCCAGATGGATTATGAGGGACCCGGGCTCCCTGCAGTCCCTCAGTCTGTCTGCTCAGCGGCTCCTCCCAATTCTAGACTCAAAGCCAAAAGGAAGCATTTTTACAAATAAGATGGAAAACTAAACCCCGCAGTAGCGGGACAACTCTGTGAACGTAAAATAACTGTGAGAGACAAGCATGCAAAAGTACAGAGAAAAAAAATCATTTAGTAAGAGAATATGAGGAGGTTTTGGTTATTTTTACTATGGCTTTTTCGCAGTCTCTCTCTCTCTCTCTCTCCCTCTGTACACTAGTAGCGCGTAATTCTTGTCAAGATTCCGGTTTGTTTTGGCTCCTCATTGTTGCTCTTTTTTTACTATTTCCTTACTTATTTAAACTCAACCAGTTGTGCGAACTTTTGCAATACCCGCCAAAACTTAGAGACTGGCGAACAGTACCAAATACGTGTTTCAAGTGCCTTTAATTTCTCGCAGAACAGACCATGCGACAGCGATACCAGCGTGTGCATAAAACAAACACCGAAATCTTGCGTTGGAGAGATGACATCTTTCTGTAAATCGCTATGATAAACCAAAGGGTCAACAAATCAGTCGATGTGCATCATATACCGGGAGACGTATTGAACTCTATATATATATATATACTTTAATTATGGTGATTAATGCAAAGTGAAAGTACCCCTTATCATTGGGACTCAAATTCTGATGTCTATTTCATACCCATCACAGGTACCATCTCTGTAAACAGCAGAAGGACTCCATTCACAGCGAGTGGTGAGAGTGAAATCCTAGACCTGGAAGGTGATATGTACTTGGGGGGGCTTCCCACTGATCGCACCAACCTAATTTTGCCTACTGAGCTGTGGACAGCTATGCTTAACTATGGCTACGTAGGCTGCATTCGTGATCTCTTCATCGATGGGCGAAGCAAAGACATCCGTCAGATTGCTGAAGCGCAAAATGGTGCCGGGATTAAGCCGTCCTGCAACAAGCAACCTGGCAAACAGTGTGAGAGTTACCCCTGTAAGAACCGAGGTGCCTGCAAAGAAGGCTGGAATCGATTCATCTGTGATTGTACTGGCACTGGTTATTGGTCCCGCACTTGTGAGAGAGGTAAATGTGTGCGATGCCCGCATTCGTCTTAAAAAAAACCCAAAAAACACCCAATACAGAAAAAAAAAAATCTTTTGTAGTTTTTTTCAGAGCCTGAAATGCCCACTATAGTTGAATGTTTTTATGAATAAATATGACAACAGCTCAAAACTGCTTGAAAAGCTTTTGACTTTAATCAAACTTACCTTATAGGTAATTGGAGGAAGGATACTGGCATGCATCTGGTCGAGCTCATGAGCCACGATGTTGGCACTCCCTTTTCTCACCTTCATCACGTTTAGGTGATCTAGAAAGGGCTTTACAAAAAAGCAACTCTGTACTGTACCAAAAATGCCAAATCTAGGGTACGTTTTTTGCTGCTATAAAAAACAAACAAAAAAAAACTCCCTTTGGCGATGCTAAGCTCACATCCATGATTTCTATTTCATTTGAAGGGATTCTCTCCCCTTCCAATATAATAATGCCTTTATTAGTCCCACAATGGGGAAATTCGAGATTCGAACCCAGGCCTCCTGGGGAGACTGGGTCCTGAACGCGGCGCCTTAGACCACTCAGCCATCCTAGCTGCCATGTTTGCATGTTTCATCCTGTTCTAGTCTACTCAAAGGCTGTTTATCCATGAAAAGGCAAGAGGGCAACCCACAAACATGTGAGCAGTCGCTGTCTGTCGAATTGCGACCATTTCTGGAGCTAAAAGACTTCAACAGCTAGGAGGGGCATTGCGAGTGTAAGGGAAATTATTTCCTGACCGTTATATACGTGGTTTCAGGTCTCGTAAATGGAGGTTCCGCTGTATAATGGCAATCATATGAACAAAACATTTAATGACTTCATTTCTCAAATGATTGTGGGTGGGTGAAAGATGACGACATCCACCACACACATCCGTGGACTTCGGAATCTGTATGCTGCGCTCTGATCAAATTTCACCAAAATCTTGTTACACTGCCTGCGCCAATGGTTAGACATGGTTACAGCAGGCGTAACGTTGCATGGTGAAAAGCGCTATGTCAGATTACCCCAAAAGATAAAACAAGACTTGCACAGGCACAAAATTCAGGATACGCAGGTGTCTTCGCTTGAGCGCAACAGGAATTGAGCCCAAAATGAGAGTGCAGGGTTTACCATTGGCTTTCAAAAAATCATGATAATATGTATTTATTTTGGTTATGAAATGTATCTTTGAAGTGAAGTTGAAGGCCTTATATGTCTTTATTACGCTTAATGGCACAAGCATGCTGCTGTGCTTGGAAAGTGCACTTTATTGAAAGCAACTGGTTTAATTCCATGTTTTTTTTTTTATTATTTATTATTCAGTAGTAACTGTTCTACCTAGTTGTCATAGTGCATGATTGTTTAAGTATAATTGAACTGATTCTATAACAAGGTTGTCCGGAGACAGTTGAGACTACCTTGTCTAGTCAATCTTAGAAAGGAGAAAAATCATGGCACTGTGCTGCTGACCAGTTTTCTTTCAAGGTGTCCATGGATTTGATTAAAAAAAAAGATCAGAGTTGAAAACTAATTAACTTCCTCCCCGAGAGCCACAATTTGCTCCAGATTTTTTTTTGCATACCAAATAATAGCTGCACTATCATATCCCATTTTAAATCGGACTGTTTTTTTTCTCTTCTTATCGCCTGGCCTGTAATTAGGTTCCCAGAGAATGTAATTTTTACTCCTTATAAAGACAAAAATAAGTGGGTCAATCAGATATAGGTTGTACATATCCTCCTAAATTGCTTTCCAAGACATAATTAAGTGAAGTATTGGAATCTGATTTTTTTTTCTGTTGGGCATGCATGCATTAGGGAATGACATTGTATAATCATCTGAAATGTCATAATACATGACAATACGGAGGAACTTAACGCCACTGTAACTACAATAGTAGCAAAGCATTGAATTATGCATTGCTCAGTGTCTCTGTGGTTTACATTGGCTATCAAAATTGTCTTTGTTAGCTTCCTAAATACAGAATTGTTCATATAAATATTGTATCGGGCCACAGCCACTTATTGAAATATTTATTTGCAGGGCTGGGCGCTTGACCCTTTTTTAATGGTCAGTTCCCCGCCCTTCGGCCGCTATCTCGGTACAGTTCCGGCCTCAACCCTCCGGTCTTATTCATATGAAATGTCGACCCCTGACTCCATGGTATTGCCCACCCCCTCTCTTGTAATGGTATGCCCCCGTAGCAGGTGGCAGGCACGGATTACGTGATGTCAGAGTAAGGAAATACAGGAATGCACATTGCTGTCTCATGTTTCTTCATACACAAACTATGGTGGCGCTTTGGACACGCTCGGGGCAATTTCTGTCGTTTCCCAATTTCGTGAGTAGGTTCATCACACGCACTAGGGGCGATGTGTGGGCCGGACTAAAATCAACCTCCGGCCTTTTTTTATCAAACCCTTTTTTAAAATTTGTCACCCCCTGCCCCAAAAATCGGAGGGCCGGACCGTTCTGCCCCCAGGATGGACTGCCCAGCTCTGTTTCTTTGTTAGTTACATCTGACCTGGGGTGAGAGACAAGGGAACACGCTAGACTGGTCGCCGGTATCTCACAGTGACACCTGAACAAACAAGCTTCAACACTATTGGACAATTAAAATCTTCCATTCTTCTAACATGCATGTTTTTTGGAACATGGGTGGAAGCAGTAGAGAAAACCCACATGAGTTCGACTTTAAGCTGACATAGCCAAAAAATTGGATTTACGTGTAGCAGTGATTCCGTAGGATGGTTGCTGGGAGTCAATTACCGCAAATCAAGCCGTAAATCAGAAAAAGTGCTTCCATTTGACGTGAGCCCATGAAGTAACATTTTGAACACATCTGTCACCTCTCTTTCAGAGGCTTCCATCCTCTCCTACGATGGGAGTATGTATATGAAAGTAGTGATGCCGACCGTCATGCACACCGAGGCAGAGGATGTCTCACTTCGCTTTCGATCGCAGAGGGCTTACGGCCTCCTAATGGCCACCACCTCCCGAGACTCGGCCGACACCCTCAGGCTGGAGTTGGACGGAGGCCGCGTCAAACTCACGGTCAATCTAGGTATCGTAGGCACCTTCCTTCATCTGTGTCCACACCTCCACTCTCTCCATGAGATGGTTTGTCATTGAGTGCTAATATTTACTTTTGCTGTCTCAATTGCTTTTGTACATGTCTTGTCATCCGATACCATACTTGAATCCCTTAAAGGTTCATATTAGCTTCAGGAAATTAATCAGAGCAGCATTATCCGGTTTGCATGAGTGTCACTGCAGTGCGTGCAAACAGAAAACTATCCAATGTTTTCGTAACTGCAGCTACAGTGGAACCTCAGGGGTCAACCGCAATCCGTTCCGATGCACTAGCTGACCCACAACTTCTTGAAATTTCAAACCAAAAGTTTAATCGTCGTGATGCACGTGCAGCTCACACGTCTCATTTTGTAAACTGTCAAACATGCAAAACAATAAAATAGCAGAACATAAAAAAAAAAAAAACGTTTAGCTTCTGCTGATGCTGGACTCGACTCAGAATCAAACTTTCTTTCAAAGCAATTGTAGTGCATATTCGGCTTCTTTTTTTTCTTCTCACATTCCTCTGCCTTAACTCGGGTCTCACGGAGATGCCGCGTAATATGTTGATGCCTCACAATATTGGTCAAATTCTAATCAGCATGTTCTCAAGATTTTGAGGTTCTACTGTACGTTTCAAGATGTGTTAGGCTATCCCATCTCAACATTTCATTCCAGTTCAATGTTTGGAAAAGACAAACCACAATAATGACCCATAATCTTCTTTTGAGGAAGTCACAGCACTAAAGGCACACAAACACATTTTAAGACCATTTTGACCAAACACCTACTTTCAAGTCAAATTTCCAAATGACCAAAACCAAATTGTGCTGAGACTTTCTAAAAGTATGTCATCGTCCACTGATTCACAGGTTACCAAAACTTTGATTTGCTTTCCCATGATTCTTCCGCGTATTCAATCTTCTCCCTCACTTTTCTGGAGTGATTTTATGTCATCTGCTGACTACGGTGTGTGGACGTTTTTGCTTTTCTATGTAGCTGTCAACGCCATTTCCCATTATGCTTTGTCAAAAGATGGTATTCACCCCTTCAAAGGCCTTAAGCCTGCGGCCCGTCAGGCGAACAGCCCGAGAACAGAGCCCAGCAAAACCTACAGCTGGCTGTGACCCCGAGCCTTTGCTCTAGCTAAAACAACTCCAATTGTATGGTGTTCACACTGACTATTAAAGATCATACCTTTATGTAATCATCACAGTTGTTGAGTTCTCTCTCAAAACACAATACATGTGGAACTCGTTTTTTGAATTTATTTATTAATTTTTTTGGGGGAGGGCGCACCATAAACTTTTATACAGAAAGACACACGCACACACACACACACATAGACCCTTGCACACACTAACACCTATTCTGTATATTTATCTATATGCAAGCATATTAATTATAGCACATCAGATCTGATGGCTGGGGTCTTGTGCCTCTGCATGGTGCTGGTGCTGACTGGATCGTGGCTGTTTGCTCCCACTTTTCTGTTGCGGTTGACGGCACATGAAACTATCAGCCACATGGTGACCAACCCTTCATCTCTTGACAACTGAAAGAAGCTTCAATGAGATTTATTGACAAAACGCTCATGTTCAAATTCATATGATTTTATTGACTTGCAAATTTGATGTATCATTAACTCCATGTCAATCCAATCCAAGTCCAATTTTGTGGGTTGGAAATCGAATGCAGCTGGTACCAAAAGTGGCCATTTTAGTGTTAATATAGTGCCTCATTGAGTAACACGTATATAGCACGGTGATCAGTATCTTACGATAAACACAAATGGCAATGGTTTCTTTAAATTGTGGCTTTGTCCAAGAGAAAATGAATACCTTAGATCTAAAGATGGAAGTAATAAAATGGCCGTCTTTCTACATGTGTACGTCCCCGGAAGGGTGGAACTTTTGTTTTTGGATGTCTGCAGCTGTAACCTTGAAGGATGCAATTTCATCTGTCATTTATTCTTCCCCATCTAGACTGTATCAGGATAAACTGTAACTCCAGTAAGTTAACACTCAAGTTTCATTTTGCTTTCTATGTTGATAATGTGTTGATGTATGCAAACTGATTTTCCTTTGTCTTTTGAGCCACCTTCCCCTTTCTCTTAAGAGAGATGTATTTTGCATTTTCCCCACCACAATTAAACCAGTTGGCAGGCATCTTAATATACTTGCTTTTGTCAAGGATAAAAAAAAATACAGCATACTTAAAACCACCAATCATTTTTGCCTCACTCAGATTTGCCTGTTTTGAGGGGGTGGTCTTGTCCCATTAAAATGAGTTAACTGTTCTCTCCAACGCTACAGTAAGTGGGGGCAGATCGTTGGGCTGGCTACTTGTTGAGGCCAGAGTCTAAAAAAAAACAAGGCCTTCACAAAAACAGTACCGACTGTATTTTCTCCTGAAATAATTCAACCATCTGCGAAATGAAACGTGCCATTTAGATTAATGAAGGTTTAATTAGATCTCATATGGTGGAAACACCATAAAACACAAATACCCCCGACCCTTATGCCCCATGATGTCACATTTCAGCAAAGTCCAGAATGGATGGACATATTTTCGGAAAAAGGCAGCTCTCAAAAGATTTACTTGGATGTGTAATTTCACTCAGGAGATGACTCTGAGCAATTCATGTTTCCATAATAGGTGACCTTTGGAGCAGAATGTGGAAGATGATTTTTTTTAAAAAAGGATCATATTTAAAGAAAATGTTTTCATCATTTTAAATGAACACAATCTGCCTTTGTGCACTGACGAGATGTTCTGCAAAAAATGTTGCTTTCTCAGCGGGCAGCCTTAGACAAAAACATTTTTCTATTCAAAAATTCAATCAATTACACACAATTTGAGCAAGAGTTGAACTTTCGGACGCTAACTCATCTGAGCAATTATGATTATGTAAACATTCATCTCTTATAATATATGTAATAAAAAATAAATAAATAAACAAGGCCAGGCCAGTCAGGATAGGAAACGTACCAACCCTTTCTTTTTTTTTAAACAACCATATGAGAACTATCACTGATCAGCTGAAGATGCAGGAGTGTCCTTACAGAAAGTTTTTTTTTTTTTTTTTAAATCCAGTGCATGTCTCAGTTTGAACCAAACCTTTGGTTCCCAAACAACTACATTAAGGTTAGCTTTCGAGGCATCTTCTGCCACTTAAGCCTGACTGGTGGGAAACCAAAGGATTGGTTTGAGAATCAGGATGTGTTTAACTTTGTGATTGTTCTCAGGCAAAGGACCGGAGACGCTGTATGCTGGGCAAAAGCTCAATGATAATGAATGGCATACAGTACGTGTGGTGCGTCGCGGCAAAACCTACAAGCTAATCGTTGACGATGATGTAGCAGAAGGTACTTATCTGCATAAACCTGGGCTTATGATGTTCTTTGCCTTGTTACGCCAAATGTTGCCACTACTTGTGCCAATGCAATTCTGCTTCTAAGCAAAATTGTACACATGCAATTTGGAGTGGCAGCTTGCATCACTCTAATAGTGTTAATTGAATTTTCTCCTTAAATCAGCCCTTTTGTGTTAGTGTCAGACAGTGTTCTCTTTTCTTTTTGTTTGTGTCTTTCTTTTCAACCCATCCCCTGCACCCTCCCCATCTTCAGGCCAAATGGTGGGTGACCACACTCGTCTGGAGTTCCACAACATTGAAACAGGCGTCATGACAGAGCGCAAATATGTTTCAAGCATCCCATCCAGCTTTATTGGTCATCTGCAGAGCCTCAGGTATTAAAAAAAAAAAAGATACTGGAAATAGTTCAGATTTGGATACAGTTTGTCAAACAATGACACCTCAATCCAGACGGAACTGAAGTTGATTGGTCAAAATGATAAATTAAAGGGAAATAAGATGGAACCACTAAAATACAAAACAACATGTTCCACGGTCCTTTGTTCGCATTTTGAAAATATGATTGAAATGGAAATTTGTATGCGGTGGCAATCATAAAACCTTTTTTAATCGTACGGACAATAGCAATGAAACTGTTGGCATGTTTGACTGTCACCCAAATGTAAAATGAATACACACACAAACCATTGTGTAACAAAAGAAAAACAATAAGTTGCATACTCACACCTAACTCTGATGATGCAACAGACAAGTTGCATACATGGACATGGGCAGAGGGGCTCACTGATGGCGAATAAAAACTTCACATCGAAATTTAAAAAATGCTCAATAGTCACAAAAGTTTTGTAAAAAGAAGTGAAACTCAGTTTCGCCAGATGAGAAAAGCGAACTAGTGTGCCAGAACTTTAAAAGATTTTACTTTCAGGAATTTGGGAGTGTTTCCCCTCCCCTCTCCTCCATGACAGCCTGCAGTATTTCAAATATAGTTCAGTTGTCAATTTGTGTAAAAAAAAAAAATAAATAAAGCTATAATCATGCGATGATGGCCAATCGCATGATTAATCGCTAATTAAGATGATTCGACAAGTCATGAAGGTCATTACATGATGGTGGTAGACTTCATTTTATGTGCGGGAAAAAAGATGTTTGGATGACATGTTTCATATCAAACTATTAAACCAAAAAAAAAATCATTCAGACCTGCTAATTCACTGCACGCTTTAGATTACTCTAACAACTAAGTAGGGCTGCCCAACATATGTAAAAAAAAATATTGCGATATTGACTTATGCAATATGCATATTGCAAAGATAATAATTTTCTTATGCTTTTATCTGAATTTGACCAGTCAGACGTAAACTTAAATGCGCATCGCCACCCAACAGTAGGACATCATTCTGGGGAATTACAATTAATTAGCTGAGAACACTTTGTGTGTGCTTATTTTGCCACATGAAAAAAAAATTAAAATAGAAATGTCAGTTCTTTAGCTGTATGTTAAATATCACAAGAATATCGATATCGCTGTAGTAAACATTCGTATTCCATATTCCATATTTTTCCAATATTGTGAAGCCCCACAACTACACTTGGACAAAACAAAAACAATTTAATGACTCATTATTTCTTTCCATGGCACATCCTTCCGTGTTACTTTTGTCAATCAACTATTCATCAATTCTCTCTGCCGCTTGTCCGCACTAGGCTAATAATCTTGTCAGTACTCATTTCCGTTCATGTAAAGCTGAGTCGCTGGACTCGAAACACAACAAAGCACATCTTACTTTTCAGTGAATATTTGTGATTGAAATATCACATGGGACAATAAGTTGCCAGACTTTTTGTCTGTTTCTGGTTTGAGCATCATCACAATTCTCTTCTTTTCCATTTTTGGCAATCTTCTGTGGAGGTGTCACAAAAAAAAAAAATAAATAAATAAAATGGATGAAATGCAATAAACAGACCTGTAATGTTAATCAGTGTCACACAATATATCCTGGCAAGATATGCCACATTTGGCCTCTAAAGTTGTGTGTAATATAAGCAAAAAAAAAAAAAATGCATGTATCTGACTAAATCTGTTCCTTTCCATTTTGCAGATTTAATGGCATGCTCTACATCGACCTTTGCAAAAATGGTGACATTGACTTTTGCGAGCTAAACGCGCGCTTTGGGATACGTTCCATTATTGCTGACCCAGTCACCTTTAAATCTAAGAGCAGCTACCTAAGCTTGGCCACCCTACAGGCCTACACGTCCATGCATCTCTTCTTCCAGTTCAAGACCACCTCCCCCGATGGCTTCATACTCTTCAACTCAGGAGATGGGAGTGATTTTATCGCAGTAGAGCTGGTCAAAGGGTACGTTTGAAATGCAAAATTCCCTCACTAGACACATCCTAACACAATTTTGGTGAATTTGATATGAAGGCTGAGCTCCACTTACATGTGCTGTGGATGGCAGACGTATTCCATACAGAACAGTGAGCGGTGGGCATCAAACCAACTGAGTGATTATAGAAATCAATTATCTCAATGCATTATTATTGTTAGAATGGTTATCGTCACAATGATATTTTTTTTAAATTATCCCACTGCCAAGCTACGTGAGGGGCTTGAGACAAGCTTGAGAGGGTTAAATTAAAAGTGTATTCTGAAACAATTACTAATTACCTGTTCAAACAATATTTATGTACCTTGATTAATTGTAATTACTTCAGTTCTAAGTACTCCTCTCCATAAAGAAAAGCACTATTGCAATTAATCCTTAGCATTTATTGCAATTAGTTATTTTTTGGGGTTTTGAAAAAAATTCTACAAACACATTTAAAAACCATCTGGTGAGACGTCAAAGAGAAATTGGTAAGGTAAATATTGTACAAACGGCGTGTGCACCATCTAATATCATCCAATTCCATAATCATGTATTGAACAGATCACTTTTTTCCCCAATCTAATGAACGTATCATCTCACAATCTGAACCAATAATCATCCCCAACGCTGTTCAATATAAAATGAACCTTCAGCCTTTGCTTTTTGAATGCATAAAATGGTGGGTGAAAGAATTTTGAGACACTCAAGAATCTTTTCCTAACCAACAAGGGAGCTGGTCTTTTTTTGGCCATTAACAAACAAACACAATTATAATCTCATAATATGCATCTACAATTATGCCCAAAGATGTAAATTATTAAATGAACCTACAGCCGTTGCTTTCGGAAAAGCCACAGATGGAACAATAGAAAAAATTTTAAATGTCTTGTAGTTAAGTTCTCACATCAACACGGTGTTTTTACACATCCCATGTTTTCTATTATGTCAGTTAGTAAATTGATACCTTGAGATTAAAAGAAAACATGTCAGTTTCTTAATTTTCCCCTTGGCTGTACATTTCTAATTAGCAAGATGGAAGCTAGTCAGTTTGATCTTGAAAAAGTGCACTTCCTCTTCCAAATGTACACTGTATTGAACAATTGTGTGCAGCCCCCCAGCGGGCTGAAGTGGAATTACACCCTGAATCAACAACAATACTGAGTTATGACTGGACAAAAAAAATAAAATAAAAACCTGCGCAATAGAGGGATTGCAAACCTGTAACCTGGAATATTACATGATCTGTGTTTGTTATTTTTTGGTTTAGTATTTAGTTTCATGTTTTTCCATGTTTGGTGTGTGTCTTGTGCTCAAATCTGATTGCGTTCGCTTGTCTCACTCCCTAGTGTGAACCAATCAGCTCCCTCAAACCTTTTGTGTCTTGTCCAGGTGTTCATCGTTGTCTCGTTACTGTGTTTGTATTTAGTTCCTTGTTTGCTTTCAGTTCATGTTGGTCCATTGTCGTTTTTCCTGTTGCTGTTTGTGTCTGTTCTCCATGTCAGTCTCGTCTGCTATTTTGTACTTTTGTATTTTCTGACTTTCCCAGTGCCTTGTTTGCCGTTTTACTTTCAATTAAATTCCATTGAAGTTACCACCTCGCTTCCCTGCATTTGGGTCCTCCTCAACCTTCACCACAACCTGACACAATACCTATAAAATCACGATCGTACTTATGATGAAATAAAAGCATTAACTCTGGAGATTAATTTTAAAAATGTTGTTTAGCTAATTATTTATTTACTTCAAAAATAATTTGCATAATTTGCAAATCCAAATTCAAATACCCATCCATCCATCCATTGTCTGAACCGCTTCCCTTAACGAGCAGTGCTGGAACCTACCCCAGCCGTCATCGGGCAGTAGGCGAGCCAACCAGTCTTTGAATTAAAATCTCCTTGATGATTTTACGTGAATTTCAAGATATTATTCAAGTAAATATCTCGTTTCAAGCGTCACAAAAAATAGTAGTTGAAAAATGTGATTAATCGCAATTACAGAATTTGTTTGCGATTAATTAGTTTTCAAATGTAATCATTGGCTGAAATAACAAAACAAAATATGATGAATGACAGAAGTGTATGTTTGAAATATTATTTAATTAATCACCCATGCTTGAAATTGATGATATTTAAAGTTTTTACTCCAGCAAGAAATTTCCTTGTAGGTTCTCCATCAAGCTCACGTCAAACAAAATTTAACCGGAGATTCTTACTAAAATGAAAATGTTGTCCTCCGCAGATATATCCATTATATTTTTGACTTGGGAAATGGACCGAATTTGATCAAGGGAAAAAGTGAAAGAGCCCTTAATGACAACCAGTGGCACAATGTGGCAATCACCCGAGACAACAGCAACACTCATACTCTGAAAGTAGATGCGAAGGCCACAATTCAGAGCATCAATGGAGCCAAGAACTTGGACCTGAAAGGTATGCAAAGATGCTGTTGTTTGCAACGATTTGAATTATTATTTACGAGGTCACGACATATTATCTACTTTGTATTTTATTTGCGATCCCATTGTAGCAATATTACATTTTGAGTCCCATGTTATTAATAGTGTATTTCAATAATTATCTTGGATATATATTTTTTTAATCTCTTCAGGTGACCTATTCATTGCCGGACTGGGTCCTGGCATGTATGGTAGTCTGCCTAAACTGGTAGCTTCCAGAGAAGGTTTCCAAGGCTGCCTGGCTTCAGTGGACCTAAACGGGCGCCTGCCGGACCTCATCAGTGATGCCTTGTTTAGTAGTGGGCAGATTGAGCGTGGATGTGAAGGTACAAAGTCCCTCAGGTCTGAGCCTGACTTAGATTACTACAACATAAACTTCAACTCCAGCTCGGGCAGCTCATTCTACCGGCTCAATGCAAACAGTAGCACCGCAGCCTTGAATCCCTATGGACGTTCTTCCATCGCGTTAGCTGTTCTCGTTGCCTCACTTCGGCACTGCTAAGGCAAAAGCCGAGCTTCCGACACCTCCACCAAAAAGCATCTTTTATCGGCCACATTGGCTGCTGTCTGACGATGGAATCTGAATCACCAATACACTAAAAAGTGACTAATGCATACATGCAATCACACAAACTATGACTAGGTGCTCTACTTTTGTAAACATTGAGAGCTATATTAGCATATCGGAGGATACTTAATAGTGTGCTCCACATAACAATGCCGAGATTCTTCATGATCTGACATTGATCTGACAGATGTGCATGAGCCTTTAATGGCTGAAAATGTTTTAGTTGATCCAATTTGCTGAGCTTTAATTATCATCATTATTGCTGCTGTCTGTTCTGACATTAGACATGATACAAATATGAAAATGAATATGAAAAGCTACGGATAGGTGTCTTTCAAAGAATTTTAGAATTGATATTTTTCTCCGCTTCTCCTACAATTGTTGATGCAAATGTCACTTAGCAAGTCGTCAACCGTTACAATTTAATTTCATTGCTTTTGAGCAAACCTCCCAACAGTGACGTTATGATTTTCACAAATTATAAAACTCAAGATGCACCGTTTCAAATGATGACGCAAGATGGGGTTTCAGGGCATTTTATCGGTGGTAAAGAACTGAAAATAGTCATTTATTGAATTTGCAGCATGAGGAGGTTGTATTTGCTGAAATGAAAACCATTTCAAGTCTTGTATCCATTCAACTTGCGAGTTTTTGCAGATTCTCTGCTTCATTTTGTTTAGGATATCAGAATAGCTTCCCGAAGCTGCTGTTCAGATATGAGCTGCTTCAAAACCTCATTGATCTTTGCTTGACGACGCTCCAAAGGTTCTCAACAGGGTTGAGGTCATGGGAGGATCCCCTTTTGTTGCACATGGCACATGATGCCTTGCTTGCTTGATTGCTGGATGGTCCACAGAGATGGAGTAGTATATGTTTGGTGGATGGTCATCATGTGCCAAAAAGGTTGCTAAGAGGAAGCGGAGTGTTGTTTTGGGACTGAATCCTGGGACAATAGGTAGTCAGCATCTTTAGGGCCCCTCAACTTGTGAAAATAAAATAGTTGTGGTGTTTCTGATTGACCATTTTCTTTCCATACTATGAAGAACAGCACTTTACTTACAAAAAATAAAACAAAATAATTGCAATTTACAATGCAACATCCCATACTTTCATTTGGAGCTGCACCATATGAGCATTGCGCCATTCATAGCGTGGGCCCATGTCTCCCATCACCTCGACCTTATTGAGTACCTTTGGTGTATCCTCAAGCGAAAGGTTTTTGAGGGTGGAAAGCAGTTGACATCCAAACAGCAGCGTTGAGAAGCTAATCTGACATCCTGGAAAGAAATTCCATCAGAAATTGTCCAAAACCTCACAAATTTGAGAAATGCTAGAATTGTGAATCTGCTATCATATTAAAAGGTCACATGACCCATTTGGATGCTGGTTTTGATTGATAGCGCTTTTTATTTTCTGTCAATATGACCTCCTCACGCTGAGAATTCACTAAGTGACTATTTTCAGCTCTATTCTGTTTCAGTCTCTGTTGTGAGTTAGAATTTGGAACAGTGCATTTCAATTATAATTTTTTTAAAACGCTCTTATCATTGGGAGGTTCATTTCAAATTATTTGCATTTTCTGTAACGGTTGATGACTTGAAAATTATGGTGAGTTTCATTAGCTTTTTTTATGCAAAATGAGAGAAAAGTATCAGTTGCACAATAATTGTGAATGCGGCGTAAATAGGAGCACAATATAATAGAACTCAGGAGTGAAGATGACATTTTAACACCCGCCGTTTAGCTAACAAAGCAACTAACTACCTGCAAGAGAGTAATTTGTCTATAATGTATAGACTAAACTGTTCAATTGTCCTGATTGATTTTTTTGTACGATAGCATTGCATAGTCATATTGGATCATAAATATTTGACAAGCATTTCAGACACAAATATGCATGCGACTTCCTCCATCCATTGTCTACCGTTTATCTCAATGGTCTCCAAGTCCGGTTTTCACGAGCCCCAATCCAGCCTGTTTTTTATGTTGCCCTGTTCTAACGCACCGGATTCAAATGATCTGGATTGTTATGAGACTTGTGCAAAGTTTGCTGATAAGGTGTGTTGAAAGTTGGACCAGGGTAACATATAGAACAGGCTGGATAAGGGCTCAGGAGGTCCGTACTTGGAGACCTCTGGTTTATCTGGTTCAGTTTTGCAGGTGAGCTGGGACCGAACACGACTGACTTTGGGCCGGTCAGTTGTGCATTGCAGGGCAGATATAGACAAACAACATTTTTACTTGATGGAGAAGCGAACATTTGAAGATTATTCTGATTATATTGTTTATAGATAAGTGGCAAGTGGGTGACTTAAGTCGTGTTGTTTATTGGAGCATAAAAAACACACGGGGAAAAAACCCAGACAGCTTACAATGGATATGTGATGAATGACCTTATACCGACAGTCTCAAATGTATATGTTTTGCTTTAACTCTCACAAGGTCTCATGTGTTTTCCTGAAGTGTACTTGCATACAAAATGAAAGCTCCCCAAGAAATGTAATTGTTGAATGAACTGCTTCTGCGGTTGGGTTTAGTTTGAAAAGAGAAATGCTGTACACAGTACAGTTTTAGTGTACCTCGAAACATGCTCAAAACGCTTTTAATTTGTTGCAACTTGCAGTTTTACTTTCCCCTATAGCTACTTATCTTATAATAGCTGCATCCAAATGGGCTTTTGAAACACTGCATGAACAATACGATGTCATTGTGGCAATATGTTTCCATCCTCCTGTGCAAGTTTTGCTCTCTTTTACGGTTGTTTTTTGTCATCCTCTAAACGCTTCTGGGTCAGCTTCCATATGTTGTTCTTGTTTGCATGGAAATCATTTTCTGTACAGTAGTTGCCACATCATTCAGCTGGGCATTGAGTGTATTGTATTTTTTTTTTTTTGTTCTAGTGGCTTACAGACTCCCATGTCAGAGAAATGAATGTCTGTTGACAGCAAGTGACAATGTGTACTTGTCTGTCCTCGCTGTGACAATTTGAATGAGGTTGATAATGTTGTTTCTCGCTGTACAACAATAAAGTAATGGATGATTGATTCATTTTATAAAATAAAATCTCATCAATCACAGTTTTTGGTCTTGTTTAATGTCCATGGCAATCTACTGTCTCATTTTTATGTGTGCTTGTATGTATGCATTTTTTTTTCTCAGCCAATGCATCATGATTTGTCATTTAAATTGCATTGTCATCTACTGCCTCGACTTCACTGCAAGCTTTTGACACATGAAATTGATTTCTGTTTTTTTTTTCAGCCTCCATGCCATTATAAAAGCCCATTAATGGCCACAATGTTGTTACTAATAAGTTGAATCGCTCGATGGAATACTGCATAATTTAGTTGATCTGTATCAGGTGAGATTAGCAAAGAGGGTCATTTTTGACTCTGGAAAAATATGTAACGTTCCAAAAGCATTGGAACAATGTGGACACTTCATTATTGGGTTAATATACTGTATAAAGAAAGAAGATCAGCATCTATTTCCAGGTATTGACATCTGACTCGCATTCTACTACTTTTAATATTAAATTGCAATTACTTTGCTTGCTTCCGCAGCGTCTTTCAGCTGTTGTTTGTTTGGAAAAAGTGTCTCTGCGTGTGTTTTATGAATTTTATTATACATCTTTTTTCATGCTCGCAGAGAGGTCCCGACCTAACAAAACTCTCACATACCAGGTCCCAAAAATGTAGAAAAAGCGTGTGAGCGTGTGTGTGTGTCTGTTTTCAAGTGGTTTTGGGGGTGGGGGGGGCACTAATTCCCATTTTTTTTTGCCTTAAAAATGTATTCATTTAATCCAAACAGTCTGTTTCTTTGCTTTTCTCTTGGCTGCACTGCCTACAGTACTGTATGTGGATGTTAGATTTATTTATTTTTTTGTCCAATCAGATTTCAGCCTCTTCTGTGCTATACAGCCATGTCAATCTAATTAGCCTGGAGCCTTCAAAATCAGTCGTGGAGGCCAATATAATTTAAACTGTATTAGCAATGGTACTCTTACTTTGATCAATCAGATTTTAAATTTGCCTCCTATGAGCTCAGCTTGTTTGTTAAAGCAAGCCAAGTTGCAAAAGTAGCAAAATATGAATGTAGAAATGTCCAGATTGTGTTTTGTATACAATTAATAGTTTTTAGAATTGCACAATAATACTGGTGGAATTAAATTAGAATCAAATTGCACTTAATCTGAAGGCCTCGGTACAAAACGATGTGCTTGTTTGGGGTCATCAGCAGATCATTTCTTCCGCAAAACTTCATCCTACGCATTGCTTTGATAAAAGTTCATCTTAGTTTTATCAGTCTATTAACCTTAATCCCAGATTTTTTTTGTTGTCGCTGTGCATTTTTGTCAATTGCAGCGTGGTTTTCCAATTCTTCTGGCTAATTAAGGCCATTTAAGGTTTTATCCTGAAACATTCTGGTTCTGCCCTATGTGGTCCCTTTTCCATGACACTTTTTCAGGGCCATGCGGTTACAATGGAACCATTCCGCAGAACCTCTTCCAAATTGCTTCTAAAAAGCAGGCCGAACAGGGCCGTGACATCGCTGTCATCTGATTGGCCGTCAGATGTAGGCGTTTTGTAAGCGATTTACAATGAAACTTCACTGCGTGCGCTAATTTCCTGGTCTGAAGCGGGCGAGACAGACCCGCCTGCTACAAAGTCCCAAAAATATTTTATCCGGGAAGTCCAGATTTCCCTCTCCCCAGCTGCTTGTTACAGCACCACTGAAATGCAGAGGTGTTCCTAGGCCTGCCAGAAGACTTACAAGTAGTTTCTCCAGCGTGTCCTAGGTGCCTCCTTCAGTTTGAATGTCTGAATCTGTAAGGGAGAGAGCCCTGCTACTTTGCGGAGGAAAACTTTTGGCCACTTGTATCATCGAGGTCGGTTTTTCAGTCACAACCCGTAGCTTGTGACCGCAAGTTGGGGTCAGAATGTAGATCGACTGGTAAATTGACAGCTTTCCCTTTTGGCTCAGTTCTTCTTCAGCACGACAGACGAATACAGAGTCTGTATCACTGAAGATTCAAACTCAAGCCACGCCCAAAGTCTTGCGTAACATATAGGGGAGGAGTAAATTGTCAAACGTTCTACTCTTTGAACAATGAATTTGGAAAAGAGATTAAAGAAAACCTGCTTGTTCAATATATATTATAGGTTTACTTGCGTATACCAACTCATTGAAATCAAAATCCAAACAATACAAACACAACTGATTATGAAAGGAAATAACATTGTAATTCAATGTTGTCACTTATCTACATGCAAACTGAAAAATCTAGATGCCAGTTGAAAAACCGTAGACATGCATGAAACATTCACAATTTTTCATAGCATTCTATTTAAAAATCCAAAACTGGAAGTTTCATTATTTAATTGGTCTGTTGTAAAGAAGCTCACACAAGATATTTTCAGTTCTTGATGTCCTTTTGGTGTCACGTATCCCTGGAATGTTGCATTTCCCAATGGCGGTCCTCCCCCACCTTTGAGACTACCAGATTCCCGCTCCTCTTTGGAGAGGACACTGTCTAAAAGGAATGGAAAATATGGAAAACCATCCATACTTGCTACACCACAAATGGTTTCGGGGCAGCCGCCATGACAGCCACTGACCACATTAAGGCCACGATGCCGGTCGGCTGCCTTAAAAATGGAGGCACCAACACATTCTGCTCTGACTCAATGTCCCCCAGCACCCTCAGGACTTGGGTGAACTTCTGGCGGAGGTGGGAAATGAAATTCCTTCTGACGGGACTCTGCTAGATGTTCCCAAAGGTCCTCACATTAAATTTGGGTCTGCCAGGTCGGATTGGCTTCTTCCCTCACCATTGGAGTCATCACGCCACCAAGTGTGATCAGTTGACTGCTCCGCCCATATTTACCCCCAATTGTCCATGACATGCAGCCGCAAGTTTGAAGAAGTCCAATAACAGAACCTGAGTGGTTTTCTGGGAGAGTCTGTGGGAGTGATCACAGCTCATTTTAGATAAGGCCAATCAATCATTTTCTTTAAATGTAGCCACACAAGTTGCACACTGACAGTTACCATATAGCTGCCATCCAGTGGAATGAATGAATGGATGAATGAAGAAATGTATAATATGAAGTAAATTAATACAGTAATTCCCCCTCCATCGCCCAGGTTGCATTCCAGACCGACCCTGCAGGTGAGATCTATTTATAGAAATACCCTATTTAAAAACTCCCAGGCATGTTTGTTCGGATGCAAGACTTCAGTTCCTTTTACAGATGTTTATTGCAAATCTAGGATAGAACGACCTACTATTAATTAACCTTGAAAAAGCTTATGGAAACGCAATGTATTTGTGTATCTTGATGACTTATTAAAGAAAACAGACGAGAAATGTCCGAGAGTGCGCGTAAGCAGCTCACGTGCTCTTTTAAGTCAGTCATGGCAAAGTGAATCGTTTTGTGACGTTTTCACAGGTTTAAATGGGTCTAAGTAGAGACGTCCTAGTACATTTTGGGGCCGGTTATTGGTCAGTTATCATTAGCAACACATTTACAATGACTCTGAAAAAAACAAATTGTGTTGTTCCTCCTGTGACTCCCACCAAGACATGGAGGGAGGGAGGGGGCGTGGCCATAATGCTCATTGCCAGGAGGAAAAACCTCCTGTGTCACAATTTGGGAATTAAAAGAAAAATCACAATCCAATGTTAATGCTTAAACAAACATGCAATTTTTGGGGGTCTCCTGAAAAGTGAGGATTTTGGTGCAAGGATTCCGCCCAATGCCAGCAATATGTGAATGTGCTTGCTGAATAAATCTGCCCCTGAGAGAACTGCCTCAAACTCCAACAAATCTTATATTGACTCAATATGTTCATGTCAACAACTGAAATCAACTTGATTTCAGGTATTTCTGCTCAGAAATATTAAAGTGATCCAACAAATGTTTTTTTTTTTTTTTTTGATAAAATGCAAAGTAACATCACTATTTTGTTTTTTTTCATGTCATTCAACCTAGGACAATATATCAAAGTCAGAAAATTGGTAATAATCACTTTTTACTAGGCAAATAATGTCAAAAAAATAAAAGCATTTGTACACGCACTGGAGCTGATAATGGAAGAACAAAATTCCAGTAAACACTCTTGAAAGACTCGTAGGTTATTTAATCCAGAAGAGTCATCATTCCGTCAGAAGTCACTTATCGTCACTGTCCTTCGAAAAAAGAAAATTGGACATATGTTTTTTTAACAAGACAGTGACATCCTGTTGGATGAGAGGGCCTGGCTTACTTACCGTCATCATTCTAGTACATTCCAAAGTGTTTGATGGGTTGAGATTAGAGCATTGTGCTTTCTAAGTTCTCCTGCCACACTACTCCAACCATCTGCCTTTATGGGGCTTGCTTTTGTCACTGACGTGTTGCCATATTGGAAGGCCCTACCACAACTTTTTTTCCCCATGCAAACTTGAAATCTTATAATTGTCCAAAATGTATTGGTAAGATGATGTCAACCATTTATATCCTTAATTAATTGAAGCGTTTTGCTCCTAGTCCAAAGTACAAATGTAGTTTTATTATTTTTGTATTATACTGCACATTTTTTACAAATGTTCAAAACAAATAAGTAAATGCAAGCACATTGTATTTAGGGAACACGACCAAGTCATGATTCCAACTGAGTCAACGCCACAAAATGTTGCTTAAATTGCTGCCACCACTTTACAAAATATCTCAAGTTATTTTCAAAATGGTACTTGTTTGTTGAGGTTATGGGTGTGTGTGATTGTAACGACTTGTGGACTTTGCAGGACCCAGCACCACCTGTCAGGAGGACTCCTGTGCCAACATGGGAATTTGCATCCAGCAGTGGGAGAACTACACTTGCGACTGCTCCATGACATCCTACACCGGAACACAGTGCAATGACCGTGAGTGCTGATGCCACACACTTTTATTACAATATCACTGAAACATGTGCAATTAGAAGTAGTAAGGGACTTGAGTCACATGACTTGAGTCAGAATCGAGTGACAACATTTCGGACGTGGGGCGTTCTAGGCTACAATTTATGAAAAGACTTTGACACTTGACTTGGTATTCATATGACACATGCCTTGACCAGTCTGGACTGTAGTGTGCTGTTCGTTTTGTTTATGAAGGATTTATTTTTTTTTTTTTACATTTAGATTCAAGAGTTATATTTAGGAGGTAAACGGGAAAAATAGAATCACAAGATAAAATGTTTGCATGACAAAAAATAAGGAATTCAGCAAATATGACGTAACTTCCGGCCTCATTATAAAACTTTTTTTTTATAAATTTTTTTTGTAAGATCGTATTGATTACGGGTTTTAACATGGTTAAAAAATGAACCTAAAACTCTTAATTACTCACTCATCGCTAATTTGACAAGAAGTTAAAGTCAGTATGTTTTGATCGCTATTCTACTACAACTTCCTTCCATAGGCTTATGACTCCCATGCACTTTGGTTGTCTTCTGAACAAATTTCCTAATTGAGTCAAAAAGTGGAACTACTAGATACCAACTTAATTAGCTGTATGAGCCCATTTGTAACTTGAAACGATAGTTTAATTAATTAATGATTAAACAATTGATCCGTTCCCCCAAAATAAAAAAAAATAGTTATTTACTTTTTTTTTGTGGTTAAAAATACAATCTAAAAATAAGTGCAAACATACACTTGTATGAAGAAATAAAAAAAAAACAACAACAAGATATCAATTTATTCCTCATTAACTTCACATGAGGAGGGGAAAAGGAAGAAAACTACAGCTCTAATTGAAAAAAAAAAAACGTTTTATTTCATAATAACGTGGAGAAAATCTGATTCAAGTGTTTCTTCTTCTCTTCTTTTTTTTTAATTCATGAGTTGATTTTAGCATACCAATTCAGGGAACCTTGTCCTTTTTTGTTAAAAAAAACTCTTTGTCATTTAAAACATATGGGACTTTTTTTCTAAATTGAAATATTTTTTCGAATATAATTATATTGAAGATAAATTTTCACCCACGTTTTGGCTCTCCCTGGAGTCCACACGCCGCCTTTAGCATCCGCCTGTCTCGCTTCACGGGCGAGCTGGCCCTGCCAGCTGGTGTCAGTTTGAGGCAATTTTTTTTTATTTGCTAATTTATGTTCCACAAATGCACACAATACCACATTTGGACTAGTGGGGGTCACAAAGACAACTTCTGACTTGAAAACACATTATCTGTACAAAGTGAACGGACTTCAGATATACTTAGAATCACAGTGTGTGCTGTCACACTCATCCTTAAAAGTGAAACGTTCTCCTGCTCTGCTCAGCTGGGACCACTTACATCTTTGGCAAAGGAGGAGGCCTAATAACGTTCAAGTGGCCGGCCAATGAGAGACCAAGCACCAGGACTGATAGGTTGACAGTTGGCTTTAGTACCTCGCTCAAAGATGGCATCCTTGTCCGGATCGACAGCGCTCCAGGTCTGGGGGACTACCTCATGCTCCACATAGTAAGTTTGTAGCATACTCGTTGCTTTTTCTGTGAAGCCACTAAGCCAACTGTCACACTCCAAGATGTAAGAATAAGGATGACAATCTGTTTTTGTTTTTTTCAATTAATCTCAATCAAGGGTTTTCAGAACGTGGGACGGTTTCCCATGCTAAGTACTTGATGTGCAAGTATTACTTCCCATGCAATGACCTTAACTCATTCAATACCATTGACGGCTTAATACGTCAAAGATCCATTTTTTTTACTGGGCTGGTCGTGAATGAGTTAACCTCGTTTTGGAAATGTACCAGAACTGAACTTGAAAGTGAGGTTGATGGTATAGTAGTGTCAAAAGAAAGACCAGCTCCATATTTTTGCCATTTACCCTAAGTTAAATCACCAAGTGTCCTAATATATTTGTCCATTACGTGGATGTGGACAGATGGTCGATTCAATGATGCTCTCTGGTGGACATTACAAAAAGTACAATTCCCCTCTTTGATTCAAGTGTCATGTAGTCTGTCACAAAGCATACTTAAACAGTACTTTAATCAAGTTTTGCAAGGCCGTTGCAACGCTGATTTTCCGCATTCAAATGCATTATTCATTCATCATAATCCAAGTGCACCGCTCGCCTGACTTTGGTGCAGGCGGGATATATTCAAGTCCCTCTTGCTGACAGTGTAAATATGAACAACTGTTTAGCTAGCTGTGGGCACTGTGACTGACTACACAGTAAATTAAAAATATATATATATATTTTACTCTAAAAAGTCTATATTAAACAGAATAAATTTTACACTTGGATGAGAGTAAAAGGTTTTTATATTTTTAAAATTGCTAGATTCATTTTTACAGTCACCAATTCTTGCTCCAATTGCCTTCTCCTGCCCCCAAAAAATTAGTCATATTTGCTTGAAAAAAAATCTAACCTATTTTTTTTCACTCTGAATTTCTCATTTAATTTTATAAAGAATGTTTTTGAGTGAATTTTACTTGCAAAGTATTGCATATTATTTAGTTCATTTAGTCACTCAAGGTTTGAGCAATGTACCAAAAACTTTCAGGTTGGAGACAGCCTCCGTGGTCACGGTTTATTTCATATAATGTTTTTTCATAAATTAATACTAGCAATTAAAATTAACTCAGAAACTCTCTTTGTGGAATTAACTTAGAAATTCTGTGTGAAAAATGTTACTTGTGTTTCTAAAGTAACGAAGTCATTTTTTTTTTTCAGTTCACTCATGGGAGTAAATCTTCAGAAGGCCTCAAACAATGCATTCTAATTTTCCGTAATTATCATGAGTGGCAAATATTCCAATAGCACGCCCGTTTTTTATTTATTTATTTATTTTTATTTTTTGTGTTTGTTTTACTTTAGCAACAAGGCAAGATTGGCGTGACATTCAACATTGGGACAGTTGATATCAGTGTACAGGAGGGCAGCACCCCAGTGAATGATGGAAAGTATCATGTGGTCCGCTTCACCAGAAACGGTGGAAATGCGACGCTGCAGGTTGATAACTGGTCCATCAATGAGCACTTCCCGACAGGTACCAAGACGCATCCTCAACAACTGTTGTAAAAAATTTTGATTACCTCCAGAGGGCCAAAATATTAAAAATATATTTTATATAAATGATTCTTAGAGCTTCTTGCCGGAATTTGGGCTGCATTAAAAGAAAAAAAAAGTTTGGTCCCCACCACTTCAGTGCTGTAAATTAATTATCATTGCTGTCCTGTGAAAAAGACTTCGGTCCATTTTTTTTCTTTTTTAAGTTAATGGGGTTTCCACGTTATAGACATCCCATTAACGTGAACGTTAAAAAAAAACAAATTAAAAAAAGGACAAAATTGGACATAGGCGTTTTTCTCTGGACAGTGACGATATACTACAGTCATCCCACCTGTGTTGCAGGTTCAGCGGCCTCGCTAAAAGTTATTTAGTGTTAGTAATGCTACAGAATGATAATGACACTGCTCTCCTATTGGATGGCGATTTAACACATTTAACGATGCATCAGATAAAAGCAAAGAATTTCCAATGAACGTATTTATTCATCGCATCTATGATCATGATAATATTTTTGGGGATATATTGTGTAGCCCTTATCTTTGGGCATGAATATTGATGTATTTTGTGAGATGATCAATTTTCTACCTTGAAAAAAAAAAACATGCCTAGTAATTCCATACCAGAGTTGGGCACTTTTTCCACACCCTTTTTTTGCCAGTCAGTCCCCCGCCCGCCGGCTGCTATCTCGGTACGTGTTCCGACCTCGACCCTGCGGCCTAATTCATAAAAATTCTTGACCCTTGATGAAAACCGGTGGATCTTGCATCTTAATTCATATTCCGTATAGCCAACATATTTTCATTTGACTTCCCTTTTAAATACCGGCCTTTGCAGAGGTCGCTCAACTTTCTTTACATATATTGAGCCTCCTACCCATTAAAAAAAGAAAAGAAAAAAAAAGAAACGACATTTACAAATGGGAATTCAGTCAGAGAAAAATCTATTCGTTAATAATTATTTCCAAGTAGATAAAAAGATAATGTTCATTTTGCCTGCCCTGGATGTTGACAACTAAATCTCTGTAAATGTTTTGTTCAAGGGAACAGTGACATTGAACGGTATCAAATGGCCAATAAGAAAATCCCTTTCAAGTATGCCAGACCAGTCGAAGAATGGCTTCAAGAAAAAGGTACTGTTTTTGCTCTTTAATATGTACTTACTTTCCCCATAGATGGGACATTTCTTGAAATCAGTGCTTGTTGTAGCTCTGTCTGTAGCTTCTGTGTTTTTCCTCATATCGGCATCCAATCATTTTTGAACTTCTCAAGATTGGCCCATTTTCGGCAACGCTTTTTAAATGTCACTATTTTATGTACTGAAAGTCCTCATTTGAGTCATCGGGAGTGTGTTTTTTTTTAGTATAGAATGAGCAAATACTTGAAATGTGGCCAGCCATGTAGCATTTAGGCTAATAGCTTACCATTATGTATTATGTAATAGCATTAAGCGCTGAAGTCTATTAGTAGGACGCAGTCTTATTTAGTACTTTAAGTTTATCTTCTTCATTGAATGAGATCAATGTGGAGGACACATTGCATAATAAAAATGTATTTGTAATAATATTCTTATAATATATATTTTTAAATCATTAAGTACAGCACTCAAGTTTGAAATGGTACCTTAAATCCAATACCGAGAGTGATTGCTTTTGCTATTACTCTAATGACAGTAAACGGTTGAAAATGAATGATATTGTTGAAGGTTTTGAGCTTTTGTTTTTGTTTAGTTTTTTTTCTCCATACCGACCTCAGTTTTTTTAATGCATTTTTTTTTTTTATTCCCAAATTTGCTTTTTGAACTGTTTGTAATTTCAGTAGGCTAATTTTTATTAAACATCTCTAGCTCTTTTGTTTTTAAAGTACGTTTAATTACGTGAAGTAGGGCTGGGGGAAAAGGTCGACCCATTCCGTTGGGTCGACCACAAAAATGACATTTCTCTAGTTGTTAATTGTTTTTATCAAAATGTTGCTCTTGTTACAACTATCACAACTACGATGCAAAATAGAACTCCCCCTTGAATGGGGCATGTAAACCGTAAATCGGAAGAAATCATGTCACATGTCAAGAGTTGACCAGAAATTAGAATGATTTCAATCAGAATGACAAAAAGCTTGACGGTGCGAGTTAAATAACACACCCAGCTTCCAATTGCAAACACTGATGGCACAGTTCACAGCTGTTGAACTGTAAACCAAGATAGCATTTAGCATTATTCAAAGTAATAACACAACCACCGGTCAATTTTGTAGCACAATAGACCGGAAAAGAAGTCCCAAATGATAATGAACGGTCTAGTACAGCTCGTGACGCCACAGGGATCACGTGAAGCAGTCAAAAATGTGTCAGGAGTCGCCTTGCGGCGATGAGGAGGTGGACCCAAGAAGCGAGGAAGCAGGGGTAGGTGAAGCTTTAAGGAGATTTATTGTGGAGCTTGGTGGGGACGAACAACGGGGCGTGGGCAAAGAAACAACACAGGCAACTGAACGAGACTAACTGGACGATGACAAGGACCAAACACGAGACGGGAACGAGCCAGGCGGACAGGGAACGAAGACAAGTGCAACAACGGGAGCGAAGCGCAAGTCGTGAGAGTCCGAGGTGACGTGGCAACAGGAGGCAAACAGGGTAATGACCCGACACTGCGTTGTCGGTCTGGAAGGTTTAAATAGTCCGGGTACTTAGGGGAGCAGATGGGAAGCAGGTGCGTGATGATGACTAGGAACAGGTGCGTAGCGGGTGAGAACGAAAACAATAACAAAAGGCACATGGCAGGAAGGAGGGAAGAAAATAACAACAAAAACACTGACGTGGCAGACACGGGTCATGACAAAATGTTGAATATGGCTGCATGTTGAAATACATAAACTTTATTCAGGGAATCAGATGTTTACACTTTTACGACTGCTAGAAAATGAATTTTAACCAGTCTGTTCCTTTAATAAAACCGAGCGCCTAATGGTTCATTTTGAAATCCACAGGAAGGCAGAAAAGTTCAAATGACAAAAATGGAGTCCGAAAAACGGTTGCTCTCTCCACTAGGAAACAGGCTGCCATTTGCTTTGAAACTACTTCAGGTCTCGCTTTTCTGGCTTTAATATATGTGCTTGTTTTGTGTAGGACGACAGCTAACCATCTTCAACACTCAAGCCACAGTTGGAATTGGTGGAAGTGATCGTGGCCGGCCGTTTCAAGGGCAACTGTCCGGTCTTTATTACAACGGCCTCAAGGTGTTGAACATGGCTGCGGAGAGCAGCCCTAACGTCAAAATAAACGGGAGCGTGAGGCTGGTCGGTGATGTCCCCAGTGGGGCAGGCTCAACCAAGTCCACGGCCACGCCTTCGGATGGCTCCACTACTTTCGTTGAGACGACTACCATGATGTCTACCACCACCACACGGAAACATAGATCCTCTTCGACGGTATGGGTTTCAAGTTCGATGGTTAGTTAGGAAGTACTGTTGCAGACTTACACGACAACCGTCAAAGTAGTATTACCATTAAAAAGTATTGAAAGTCATTTTTAATGAACAATAACTAATTTATTGCTGAACGTTTGCTGAAAAGTCTGTGATTATTATCACATGGTTAGTTACATAGTTATAATGTATGATGGTTTTAAAATTGTACACAAATAAACCTTGAGTGTAGATATTTTAGAAAGTAAAGAAATAATGTAAAGTGTTGTTGTTTTTGTGTGTGTGTGTGTGTGTCCTTGTTTCTCTTTAACAATGATCCTTGCGATCAAGAAGCATGCAACAGATGACATTGTGTCGTCTGCCGAGTGTTCCAGTGACGACGAAGACCTCGAGGAGTGTGAAACTGGTCATCCAGGTGGGCTAGGTTAGTTTGCATTTGCTTGCTTTCTATGTGCGTTCATGCATCAGCAGCAGTCCGGATGATGGCAGTCTCAAAGCATCACATCCCCATGGTTAGACAAAGTGTAACTTCATTTCCAAAAATTGAACCGGCTATTCAGAGCGCCATTTGTTATCTTGCAAGTAGCTTTTGGAAGCGCTTACGATCATTTCTGTCATGAACTACACTTGCACATGGGGTCATCCAAAGTGGTCAATATGGTCACATACAAATTTCACCTGCTGAGATTTAGGAAAAAAAAAAAAAAAAGTGAGTGCGTACATCCAAAATGAGTGAAATTTGTATCAAAGTGAACCGTTATGAGCCAGTGATGCTGCCATTCATCACTTTCCTTCTTTTTTTATTAAACAATACATTTTATTGATTTGTTTGAAGAATCCTATCATCTTTGTTTTTTTGTTTTTTTTTTCATCACCTCATATGCACATTTACTTGTCCATTATTATAGTGGATGCTTGCATTTTTTTTGCCTTAAAGAGAGAGAGAGAACAGAGAGAACAGATATCATTGAATTTCTGTGTATATATTTATTTTTCCTTTTTGGGTTTTGCTTCCAAGCGTAGTTGTTACTCTCCTTTTGCAACTTAATACAAAATCAATACATTAAGCATCCTTTTTTTTTTTTATTTAAATTGTAAATAGATAATATATTTGAAAGAATTTGGGAATTTCCACATTGTATGATTATTACTTTTACCAAAATTGAACAAAAAAACAAACATTTTTCTCTCTCTCTTGTCAGACAGTTGGCCATTCCCAATTTCTTTTAAAGAGTATGCAGGAGACGATCATGTGAATGACTTCAAAGATGTGCTCTGTTTCCGGAAATTCATGGGGATTTGTGAAGAAAGACAAAGACAGGGCCCCTGTCATCCAATCATGTTTACACAGAAATTCATGCCATCCTAACCCCGACATTATTTTGATGTTGGCATGCTTGGTGGAGTCCAAATATACTTTTCTGTTTGTCTTTTCTTTTCTTTGCTCGGTCAGTCTCACTGGTATTATTGGCCATTTTGCATTTTCTGAATTTGGTGATGTAGCCTCAACCTGAAATTTGTTTGCATGGGCATATTTAAGTTTCATCACATATGGCATTGCGGTCAGTCACTTGTTTTCATCGCTTTGCTTCAGCTTTTGTAGCATGCTGATGAAAATTGTTTTTTTGTTGTTGTTGTTGTTATTTTAACAAACAGCCTTTAAAGCCAAAAGTAAATCCAATTGATGACACTTTCATTTGAGTGAAAAATAAACTTGAAAAGAAATTACCCTTCCAATGCCACACTGTACTCCAACCGAACACACAATTTGTGCACTTCACCGGGACAGGTATGGAACAGGATGTTGAAAAAAAAAAATCTAATTCTTGTTATTATTATTGGTACTATGCTTTGGAAAACTCTTCCTTTTGCTCAAAATGAATTTTGTTCATCAATGTGCATGCGGAATTTTATTCACAATTGCTTTGTCTGCGTTTGCATTTTAGCTGAAAAACATTTTTGCTGTCTCAGCAAAATCAAATGCAAACCCTGCATTATCTTTCTTTTTGGTGTGTTTTACTTTGGTTCTCATGTTGTTTGGTGATACTGTTCTCTGTGATCCATCCGTGATTGATCAGTTTCATGAGATGGCTTAGAAATCATTCTAAAGCTCTTTCTATTCCATATCCAGTGAGAACAAGCCAACAATTCGCAAAGTAACTCATTTCAGGCACAATACTGGACAAAATATGATTTTTATTAATTGTACATGTTCAAAAACACCTTCTGTTGCCCAAATTCCAAATACATGCCATGTCCAAACATTTATTAAATGCTATGCCTTTAGACGAGCAGGACAGAGCAGATCAAGAGTTTGAAATTTACAAATATTTTGAAACAACGGTTTGCATGCAAAAATGACATCAGTACGACAATATCTCTCGCCCAAAAGACTGTAGTGATTTAAGGTTTTGTTTTGTGATGAGATTCGTGACAAATTGGCTCAACGCCTTTTGGAAGTTGGCTTGTTATTTTTTATTTCACAGCAGGGAGCAACGCGAGGTAACATTGCTCGCATTGTCAGTTGCGTTGTCTTAAACGGTAACCGATTGCCACCAAAATGCAAATGCACATCACTACTTTTGTCCACTTCAATCTGTGAAAGTATAAAAGCATTCTGAACAATAGTTTGGATTTATTGACATCAAACGTGAGCTCGTGATCATCTCGACAAAATCAAAAATACAATGCGGATCGATTCTCCACTTACACAGGCTGAAAGGCACACGAGCAAGAATGCGCACACGAACCCTGACTGGTTACATTTCGGACACTTAGCCGAAGTCGTGTCAACTCTAGGAGGCAGACTATTGCTGGGCAGCGATCTTTATTCCCCCTAAGCAATGAAAGTACAATGATTTCCAATGGACAATTTGTAATTGGTCCCTTCAATGACTCCGAGTGAAACATGGAAAGAGCGGAGGGGGGGCGTGGCCCTATTCCTTCTTAAAAGCAGGCGTTTTTCAAATTGTCACTCGTTTCCTAATTTCTCCAAAATGAATACAGAAAAAAAATTATGACAACTAATTTCAGATTCCTGATCCAAAAATATATAAACTGAGCTTGTTAGGGAAAAATCATCTTGGATGTTGTCCTCCTTTAAGCCAAGATTTTCATCAATCCCTGCACAATGCCATCTCATGGAATTGTTCTCACTTTTATTCCTACAGCTGCACGTGCCGTCCGAAAGTCTGAGTTGAATGCATATGAATGTTAAGGGACACGACATGCCTTTCAAAGTGTGTATCCATAATACCAAGTGTGTAGTTAGTTAGTTCTTTCGAATTTATGAGGTAACCGCCGGACTCAATGAAAGGCAAATCATCAACGATATATTTGATACAATATTGTTTCAGCAACAAAAAAAAAAAAAACAATCTAATGGACACACATACATGTATGTACATATGTAATTATGTATATCATCACTGTCCTGTGAAAATATGTCCATTTTTTTAAAATATTTATTTTTATTTTTACATGAATGGGGTTTCTACATTATAGACATCTCATAAATGTGAACATTTGCTAAAATAAACATTGGACATACGTTTATTTCATAGGACGGCGACGATATGTGAACTTGACCATTAAAAGGACCTCCCAAATTTTTATTTGACAACTGCTTGGCTGTACAGAAGCATTAAAAGGAGTCTTGGCCTGCTCAAACATACGTACGTAATCCAGACGTTATCCATTTCCGCACGCCGTCGAGTCTGCTCATCAAACGACGATGCCTAATCTTTAGAGCGTAGCAAAGAGCGGACACACTTCAGCTTCTTGTTTACACGCAACAAGTAGATTACATCTCGTTCTGGTGCGACCGCTCTCGCTACACGAAAACAGGTACAGTATGAGGCTTTGACAAGTTTCAGAAATGATTGTGCTTAAATTCAAGCCCGAGCAGAAACATCACCTGAATGAATATTGTGTCTTATGGATATGCACTTTCAAGTTATCATTTGACATTATTCATACATGACATAATGTACTGTGCAGTGGAAATGGTCAACACCCCGTCTTAGTTGTCGTGTGCCCAATCTTGAACTTTGGTCTTACTGGATTCAATCTTTTGACCAGGCGTCTATCTTGATAACATATAGTACGTATCATCTAATCTCGATGCAAATGCTTTAAATCTGATTAATAGATTTGAGTTATGGGTGGATGAATTTGAAACTCAAAACTAAAACTATGCTGTTTTAAATACGGACAAAATATACGCGTACTTGCAAAGTACGGGTTCTTAATATGTCATGTTTTTATAATACATTATTCAATGCTCGTATAAAGAAAAACACATTTAAGGAAAGCATAAAACTGCAGAACAAGAAGCAATCATTAAGCACAAGAACTCATTTTGTACACGTTTTTCCCAAAATCAATAATTAACTCACCCCAAATCCGTACATTATTGAGGTGCTGTTTGCTCTGCACATTATTCCAAATGTGCCCAAAAAAAAAATGATTAGGCCTTCTCTTGGGTTTGTTGTATAAGTGTTTCTTGCAACAATACTATAAGTTTTGGACTTTTCACACTATTTATATACAAAATGCATTGTATCATTTAACACATTTAATATTGTTAAATTACCAAGCATAGAATTTAAAGGGGTGTATCACATTTCCATATCCATCGTATGTTTGTTTGTATCCCCCCCCCCCCCATTCCCTTTGATTATTAATTCAAATTGACCTGTATCCCAATCATACTCCAGTAAATAAAACATCCTTCTAAAAATTCTCACCAAAGTGTGGGCCAAGAGCATGTTGAACAGACCGTCAAGTTTCTACCGTTTTGTTGACAGCACACACATATTTTCTTGTGAATCTTTCATTGTCATTTAATCATCACCGTCTGGTATGTTTTCAATTATATGACCGAGTATGGCATTGGGACACAGAGTCTGTCACTTATTTTGGTCAATCTTACCAACCCCCAGTTTTCACTGTCGTTTCTTTTCTACTTTCCCTAAATGCAACTTACTTTAAGCATGCATCAACATCCTGCAGTACAACTAGAACTAAACCCAAAATGACAATATTAACTCATTCTCAGCCAGTATTGTCACTGTACACCCAGACTGCACGGCCCGGTTCATGTTTAAAGATTAACATTAGCGATATATTTGTCATCAAGAAACACATGAGAGAGGAGCCCGTCCGCAAGTCGAGTCCCTCTCTCGACAGTGTCTGTTTTTTATTGTGTGCATCTGGTTGTAGTGTGTGCAAAATTTGAAATGACTTTGTTCATTCATCGTAACATTTTTCATTTGATACTTTAACAGGTCTTTTTTTTTTTTTTTTAATTAATCCAAATGGCATTTTTGGTTCCCATTATGGTTATTTGGCTTTAACTGTTTCTTATTCTTTTTCTGAATTGGATTCCGATTAAACAGCATTGGAAAAGTTTTCTTTTTCATTTTACATACAGTATAATTTGACCATTTCGGATTTGGAACTGCTTCTACTACTAACTACTACTAACGACTTTGTGTGTTTGTATTTTATTTTTATTTTCTTTGCAATCCCATATTAAGATTTAAGATAACAGCAACTAGATTCTGCCCAAAGCACATAATTAGTAGATGGAGCCGTTCCAGATCCTAATTCCATTATCCTCCATTTTTTCAACATTTGCAAACATACCTTCAGAAAACGAATGACTATCGAATAATACTTTGATTGTAAGAGAAAATGAATTGCATGGCTAAAAAGTTGCAGTTTAGGGTTTGTCAGACCTGTCAGTGTTAGAGTTCTTCTGTTCTTTTATGTAGATGGGCATGTATATGCTCATTGTTTGTATATCCCCATCCCTTCCTTACAGCCAAAAGCTCTATTGCCGCCCGACCGCCTCGTTCTGCCTTTACATGGACATGGCAACTGACTTACACTGTCACCCTCATCAGCCTCATTTCCTATGTAATATGTTCATAGGTCCCACCCCTTCTTCACCTGCTCCCTTGTTGGTAGAGTTGAGTCAAATATAAAGTGAATTCATTCATTCTACTCTATAAAACGAAATGAGAATTGAAGAGTGTCAATTTCACTCAAACGTGAATAGATTTTAGATATTATTGAAGTCTATTGCAATGGAAAATTGTAGATAAACATTTTGTAAAAACAAATGAGAACAAAGCAAATTATTTACACAGAGTCATTAGATATTTCAAAAAAAAAAAAAAACTAAGCAAATGATGGTGTTTATTTTTATGTTTTGTGGTGTGGATGTGTGTGTCGTTGCCTCCCTGTACTGTCATGTTTAATATAGAACACACTCTCCAATAATACAGTATTTTTAATGCTACAAAGTTGATATCCATTATTATTATACACTTCTCTTTTGTAAATTCTTTTCTTCCTGCCAAATTCATGCGGGCAATATGTTGATGTAAGTGGACCGATTATGTATGTTGAAGTCTATGAAGTTCTCTTTCGGTAATGCAGTTTGTAACCTTGCCCTCTTTCTTTTTCTTTTTTTTTTCTTTTTTCCGGGGTTTATAACCAGAGGTGGGCAATGAACACAATTTTTGCTGGTCCGTCATCGTCACCCGTTAGCAAACTGGGCACCCGTTCGTCATCGTCAGTGCGTCATTTATTCACGCCAACCAGTCTGTAATCGTCAGTCGGCCAGTCCGTATTGTAATTTTAACTACGCTTCTGTCGTGGCTAAATTTCCCCACCATCCACCAAAATAAAACAAAAACAAAAACATGGGCGTCAGTATATCATGTGTGGCAGAATTGGACCTTCATGCCACCACTGTGAATCCTGAACAAACTATGTTGCATTTTGATGAGCAAATCCGATCTGATAATGTTAATTGATTGTAAACTCTCCAACATAGACATTGAATCCGTACATATCGCCACCCTAACCAGTTGTATTTTTCTTCTTAGTTCATTGGCAGATAACAGCCCTTTGGTGTTTCCATATTTAGCCAATACAAGAAACCCTGCTGTATTAAACACCGTGAACAAAGCCACGAGACCGGCAGTGCGTGTTGTCATCAGTCGTCAACAAAACTGGCGTTGTGACCGAATGCTCACCTCTCTTTATAACTATGACCCTTTGCATGAAATATGACATTTTTAAATAGACCTTCACTCCATTTTTAATTGCTTTGATATGACTGATTGTTTGTAACAAAATTGTGGCTCAACACATCATTTGTCTGCACTTGAAAAGTTTATAAACTGCATCACTGACCAATTTGTGAAAATGTGTCAAAAATGATGATTGAAAAACATTCTTGTGTTATTATTTAAAGTACAATAAAATGTATTTCTTTTATAGACGTGTGTGCTTGTGAATGTATATGTTGACGTTTAGTGTTATTTGCAATGTGCATTTAAACATTGAGTATGCGCGGCAGTTCAACGTTTGATGTCAATGGCAGTTTGATTGTTCACTCCACTCAAACTCTGCTTTAGAAAACGCGCAAATTTGTATTTTTAGTTCCATACAAATTCGCAATATGTTTCGTTCAGTGTTTGATTTCATCTTTCAGTTCAGGGTGGACGATATTGCTATTGTGATATACAGCGTCGTAGCATATTCTCTCACGGCAAAGTATCAACGGAGCAACGTCATATCTTGAGATCGCAGCGGTCCGATGTACAGGTGTGCGCATTAATGACGAGGTTAGCGTCTCAGTATTCTTCATATACAATACATTATCAAGATGAATAATGTTGTTTACAATATGGGCCAAAGACTGAAATCACAAATGTCTTTACTTTATCTATTATTGCCAAATATGGATAATGGACACAATATTAATGAGCCGATCAATTACAGTATTTAATTTCCATCCATTTTCTTCTCTCGAGCTGGAGCCTATCCCAGCTGTCTTCTAGCAGTAGGCGGGGTATACCGTGAAATGCTCATCATCCAATCTCAGGGCACACATAGATGAACAAGCAGTCATACCTCGGGACGGTTAAGCGACCGAGCAAGTTTTTGGAATGTGGGAGGAAACCAGGAGAAAGGCCACGCAGGCACAGGGAGAACATGCAAACGCCACACAGGAAGGCCTAAGACAAATTTGATGTACTGTGCCCAAATGATAACAACCAATCATGGCTCAGCTTCAGAAATCAGGTGAGACATGATTGATTGTTACCTGAGCAACTGTGACGTCATTTTCAGTTAACAGAAATGACAAAATGGACTTTGCGGCTTAACTCCTATTCCACAAATGTGAAATTAATCAGAATGCCGTGTTTAGACTTGGGAAAGCGCATACAATATATTATTGCAAATCATTTTTTTTTTTTTTTTAGTTGACTTCCTCTTTAAATAACCTAGTAGGAAATTGTGTCCCTTTGCTCTTCTCATGAGAAAGGGCTCACTGATTTGGCCTGGAGTAGATGATTCAAAAGGTGAAAATCCGAGAGGAGTTTTTTTTCTGCCATTGACATTGCAACCGTCATTTTTTTCTTTGTTACAGAGCTGTGTTTACTTGTGACGGAGCAACTGTCACATTTGAATCATAACAAATAAAAGTCATCCCTCACGTCAGAGCTCAGCGAGACTGAACTTAGTTTAAAAAGTAATGACATCATGAAGGGAGCCCATGACAATGTTCACTGTTGAAAAAGCCGCCCCCATTTTAGTTCTCTCCGTTCCACATTCACTGTGAAGGAAATAGTTGAATTATTCTAACGTCTTAACCTTTGAAATTTTAAACACTATTACAGTGCTCAGCTCTGTATCGCAGAAAATCTCGCTCAGCCGTGTAAGAGGTTTAAGAGATTTGGAGAGCCATTGATTGGCGAATCTGCTATCATGACTGTCTGTAGGGTGTGCAGGCAAGTATCTTTTGAAAATTTGAAAATTTCCTCCTTGATGAACTCAAGGAAAAATTATTGAGAAGGCAGAGCTGTTGTGTTCTCGGACGGCTCTTTCTTTTTATATTAGAAGTATATTTGACTTCTGCGGCTCTTCCTAGAACACCTCTTAAGCCTTTTTGCGATTTCAAATTGTCCGTGGTTTGCGGTGTGAAAATTTGTGGCTTCATTATATTTTCTTTGCGTTACTTTCTTTCTTTCTTTATTTATTTTATGGCGTGATAGTCATTTGTTGTTCCAAAGAAAAGTAGCGTCACCTAACATCCTGTATGTCTGTGTCCAAACCTAGGAGCTGAGTTAGTCACCCCAGTACTTGAGGATCCGATAGTCCATCCCTTTGTCGATCCTCATGCGCCCTTCATTCCCACTCCCTCAACCCACCACCCACTCCCTCTCCATTACTGAGACCACCAAAGAGTCCGTGTCCAAGGCCACTGAGGCGGGGGCACCGTGCTTGTTGGACCGAGGCAGCGATGATTGTGATGATGATGGCTTGGCAATATCGCGGTATGGCTCAGGGGAAGAGTTGAAGTCTAAGCAGCCCTCTACCGCTGATGAAGATTTTTTTACACGCCCTTCTCCTTTGTCCACGTCGGGCTACGCGGTGGCTACAAAGCTCACTCGCCCAGGACTGTTAGACATAACAAAGCTTCAGTCTCCAGACGCAGTAGGACTATCACTACCGCCATACCACAAACCGCCAGAGCCGCACCACCGCCACCTCTGCCTTTACTGCCACGCTTCACAATGCACCCGCCAAACATGATCCGACTGGCAAAACGAATAGCTAGAACCTCTGCCAGACCTAGAGTTGCTTCCATTGCCCACATCCTATGAGGTAGACGGCACCCAGCTGAGGGGCCCATGATTAACCTCCCCCGTGTTCCGTAATATACCCACAGCACTTCCCACAGAACCAGGCGTCAGGCCGGGGCCTTCAGAAGTAGTCCGGGAATCAAGCAGCACCACCGGGATGGTCATCGGAATAGTGGCGGCCGCTGCCCTGTGCATCCTCATCCTTCTTTATGCCATGTATAAGTACAGGAACAGGGA
>NC_142391.1:17684177-17801677 GCF_059441095.1 Idiotropiscis lumnitzeri | reverse complement strand
GGTCGCCTGGACACCAAGGAGTGTTGTTAACCATTCGACCATCACAGCTGGATAACGCAATGGGTTTTCGAAATAGGGTTTATATTTAAGGTCAGTGTTAGGTCCGTATTTATGGTTAGGGTTAGGGGTAGGGTTTGGGTTTGGGTTTGGGTTTGGGTTAGGGTTAGGGTTAGGGTCAGGGTTAGGGTTAGGAGTAGGGATAGGTATAGGGATAGGGTTAGGGTGAGGGTTATGGGTAGGGTTAGGGCTAGTTTTAGGGTTAGGGTTAGGGTTATGGGTAGGGTTAGGTTTCGGGGTAGGGGTAGGGTTAGGGTTAGGGGTAGGGTTAGGGTTAGGGTTATGGGTAGGGTTAGGGTTAGGGTTTGGGTTAGTGGTAGGGTTAGGGGTCTATAAAAACACCAATCGTGTAAGATTTGAACTAGGGTCGCCTGTACACCAAGGAGTGTTGTTAACCATTCGACCATCACAGCTGGGTAAGACAATGGATTTTCGAAATAGCGTTTATATTTAAGGTCAGTGTGAGATTACGTTTTTTGGGTTAGGGTTTGGGCCAGGGGTTTGGTTCGGAGGCTCTAAAAATACCAATAGTGTAAGATTTGAACTAGGGTCGCCTGGACACCAAGGAGTGTTGTTAACCATTCGACCATCACAGCTGGATAACGCAATGGGTTTTCGAAATAGGGTTTATATTTAAGGTCAGTGTTTGGTCCGTATTTATGGTTAGGGTTAGGGGTAGGGTTTGGGTTTGGGTTTGGGTTTGGGTTAGGGTTAGGGTTAGGAGTAGGGATAGGTATAGGGATAGGGTTAGGGTTAGGGTTATGGGTAGGGTTAGGGCTAGTTTTAGGGTTAGGGTTAGGGTTATGGGTAGGGTTAGGTTTCGGGGTAGGGGTAGGGGTAGGGTTAGGATTAGGGTTAGGGTTTAGGGTAGGGGTAGGGGTAGGGTTAGAGTTATGGGCAAGGTTAGGGGTCGGGTTAGGGTTAGGGGTAGTGTCTGCCAAAATATCCTACCCGTACGAATCATCCTACCGGAGGCTGATTTGACAGTCTGATCTGTCAAAGGGTCCTACCCATGCGAAACTTCCTACCAGAGACTAATTTGTCAGCAAAGTACTACCGTGTGCTTTCAGATCGTCTTATTTACATGCATATAGGTATAATTAAAAAATATATTTTAGTAAAATACACGTAGACGCAAGCAGGAAGGACGTCCTGACAGTTTAATTTATATATGTATATGCATAGATATGTTTACAAACAACTTTTTCTGGTGATCTCAAACGAGTGTGGCATACATATGCGTGAGTAATGTGCTCAACACACGTATTTTGAGGCAATGGAAAAATCAAATATGACTCAAGGAAAATAAAAATATTAAGTACTCCCCACTTTTAATCGAACAAACGAAAGGTCGGACAAAAAGGTCCAAACTTCCCACGAAATCACTGTCGGCTTGTGTGCATGCGCATGCGCACTAGGCAATGGTAGGACGGAATTTCAGAACATTGCGACATAAAAATGTGTCATCAAACGGTTTTTAAAAGTGTACAGAGAGGGGGCTTGCTTAACATTAATGGAAGCTCATTCCATAAGGAAGGACCGGTGTTCCGTTGTATTTCATAATTTTTTAATTTACTATTACTTTTGACAGACTCAATTTATTTCCGTGACCAACTTTGCCATTTTGTTTCACCAACAGAGGGGTGCCGGACTCACAATTGTGTCCACAAACGTAACGGCAAAACAATACACGCAACGTGGGTTCACTAACGGTTCATATTCAACGGACAACAGCGTCCTCAAGTGGCAAGATTGTGTAACAGTTTAATGGCTTTGTAGAATGAAAGAAAATACAAATATTTGGAATGTGTCACTGCCAGTTACATTGCTCTTTAAAACTACATTGTAACTTCAACTTTTAACAATGGGACTGTTTCATGAAACTTAACAAATTCGTCCTCACAGGTCCAAAGTGCTTGACTACCGCGTTTTTTTTTTCTAGCCTCTGATTGGTTAATCATGGTCAAACGTTCCAGACAACTTTGAAAATCGATACAAGTCTGAAGTAATCTGCATACTTACTAGTCCTGTATTTGTGAAATCAGTATGACGGTTACTTGGTAGCATAAGCAGTGAAAATATCATGAAATTCACGTCGATTATTTGCTGCAAGACTGAAACCCTATATCACAAAACCATCTCTTTCTAAAAATAATTGGACATAAAATCATCATGATAAATTACCAGAAAATTAAAAATTTAAATACGAAATAACTTCTTGAATGAAACACAATTATTATCGGTGGGGAATCAAATAAAATCTCTGCAAACAAAATGGCCTATTGCCTTTTATGATTTATTGTAATTTGAGCATTTTCATCCATAGAACAAGAATCAACAAGCTGTTGCCCCAGAACTTTCCATCACATGAACCACCAACCCACTATGGCTATGAAAGAACTGAGTAACATATTATTTTGGCAGGATTAGAATTTTATTAGGTGCCCCTGTCAATCATGGGCTCCTCACATCCTTCTCTTTATTCCCCCCTTTTTGTTGGCCCTCAGTCGTGGTATCAATTGATAGATTAAGTTGGGTAACTCCCCCTGCATTTTGATGTGATCATTTTCAGGCTAGTTCAGAACGGAAGTCAAGCAAAAATACCAAGCTTTTGTCAACCACATAAAATGATGCAGAGGGCCTGATCTGGCCTGAGTCTTGCTAGTTTTGAGTATGACACCTGTGGACTTGAGTGTTACAAGTGGTTGTAGGCATTTCTGTTAAACAGAGCTGCTGAACCGCTTTTCTGTGACGACTGAAGCTTTCGGTGAGATGAACAGAAAATTCGATTTTAATCACGTCCAATTTCATGCACATATTAGCAGCCAATGTTCTGTCCCGTCCACAAATACGTCGACGGAGAGACGATCTAAGAAGTCAATGTGTTGGCTGATGTGATTCTCATTAGTCGGCTAATGAGCTGTCTCCGTGGTGTTCTGCTCTGTATCAGCCAGCGGTGTGAGCACGGCCTGTGCGGGCGGAAGCGTGGCCCGGGGTCAGCCAGGCGACGGCATGCGGCATTTAACACAGGAAGCAGCTCGTTAAAGTGTCATTTTTAGCCAATGTGATTGTCTATGTCAAGCAGGGGTGCTCAGCCGTACTTGCGCCATCACGGGAGAATGACTCTCATCCATCACTGCTCGCAATACGCTCATATTACTGTCACAGGTGTTTACTGAAAGACCATTTGGAAGTGCACCAATGGAGAATATTATCATGCTGAACTCGCCACACATTTCTCCATTTTTTTTGGACAAATTTAAACAACTGAATGAGCACCCCCTGATACTAGTGATTCCATATTTTTTTTTGCCAGGGGTAGTAGTTGATGGTGAGCTATACTGCTGCTTGTAACACGTTTGAAACGCAACTAAGCATTGAATACATCCAAATATATTCCGGCTCACGGCGTGTTGGTATGGAAGCATGGGGCTGCGGAGTGAACATTTTTAACCGGCAAACTAATTTAAATGTATTTTTAGGCTTAAATGATGAAACATAATGCAACATAACGTTTTCAATCCGAGGCAAGTCTTGTCTACTGTATTTGTCGACCTCATTTTGCCTCACAGGATATTCCGGCACACAGAATTGCTGGGCGCCCTACACATCTGATAATTTGGTCACAGAAAGTAAACAAATGGGTGCGTCCTCATTTTCGTGCCTGAACTCCGCTTCGCGTCTCTAGGCATTCTGATGGGACATTTTCTATCACATGCCCCTGACAATTTGGTGAGCAAGTGTAAACTATATTTTAGGTCTCAATGGAAATTTAGTGTAATTTAGTGCTTCAAGTGCAGGCGGACTCTTTTTCTCTGATGCAATGTACAGCCGTGGGGATCGAGGCGCTATTAAGTGATGCTTGCCATCTAGTGGTGAACACTTTTATTACAACTTAAAACTGCCCAGATAGAATATGTATCCAGTATCTGATCAGCTTCTCCCCACGAGCCATCCCAGCTATCTTCGGGTAGTGGGCGGGGTACATCCTTAACTAGTTGCCAGCCAATCGCAGGGCACACAAAGACAAACAGCCATCTGCACTCGTAATCACACTTAGGGACAATTCAGAGTGTTCAATATACCTACCAAACATTTTTTGGGAATGTGGGAGGAAACCCGTGTACGCAGAGGAAACCCACACAGGCACGGGGAGAACATGCAAACACCAGATAGTAAGGCCGGAGCCCGGATTCAAACCTACGCCCTCTGCACTGTGTGTTGGACATGCTAAGCAGCCAGATCAAACATTTTATTAAAAAAAAAAAATGAATCAAGGGCTGCAGTCTGCTTGCCTATCCCTAAAGTAAAGCATTACAGCGAATAAACTTGTAGACAACTAAACAAACGTTTGCTCAGTCTCCCAAAATGTTTGGGTTCCTCTTTGTTTTCAGGGAGGAGTTTTTGAGACCTTTTCATGCATAGTGTCATTTTAGACATCGGTCAAACGGGGGCTCTTATTTTTCTCCACTGAGTCAATTTTGGGCATTGTTGCCAACAAAGTGACTTTTCTGACCCCGATAGCAAAAGTTGTTGAAAGAACAACAACAACAACAAATTCTGAACTGCAAATAGAGACAAATCGAGCAATTTTGCATTTCAACAACCCAGAAATGTATATTTATGCTGACACGATATAAAGATACCAAACTACAACTCATTACCACAAAACAAGTACAAAATACTAAGGTTTACTGTATTTGTACTACATTGAGCATCTTAGACCAAACTTACCTCTTTGCAAAGTTTTGTTTAGTAAGTACTTAGTATATTCTGGCCCTGTCCCGACTGCCTTCCTTGTTTGGTTCTTTTCCTCATGTCTCCTCAGGGCGGGGATACATATTTCATGAAGTGCCCGAGGCTTTCTTTTGCACCTGCGGTGGACAGGAAGCCATGATGGCCGAGGAAGCCCAAACTGTAGAGGACAAAACTTACAGCACGTTTTTTTTTTTTTAACATCTTGTCCTTCATTTACATTCTTTTTTTTGCCCATTTCTCTTCTTTGCCCGTCGGTCGACTATCTGTCTTTATTTGGACAAATTTAAGTGTAATCTGGAATTAAACGTTTTTGCTTCTATTGAAACACAATTTTATCTCACAGACGCAAACCAAGGCCAAAGCCATGACATTGTGTAGGGATGTCCAAATTATTATTTTTTTTTCCCTTTAAGCTACATAACGTCCATGACGTCATGCGCCCCCCGAGCTCAGTTCTTCAGGTAAGGCCTGTCTTTGACGGACAGTTGCCAATGAGCGGCCTGCGTGGTTTCACACCTCTACTGCCTCCTCCTTGCAGACTGGGCCCGGGGAAACCACAGGCTACCAGGCTGGCGCCAGCTCGCACAGCTCGGGACAGGACAGCCAAGCCCAATCAATAGCTCTGCATTTCCTGTCCATTTGCTCAAGTCTCTTCATGAATAATTACTGCTTGGCGGAGCTTCAGTGTTCTGGCAGGCTGGGCCAAGAGGAGCGGGCTGGGTGACCTTTGCCCACCCCTGACTTGACTTGGATCACATCACACACGCAATAATGTGACATGGATCACTTCATTGTTGGGCAGTACATGTGCCATTTCTCTCTCTAAAGAGTGCATATCATGTGAAACTCAAGTTAAAATTACCCAATAGTTGTCACACTTAACTGATCAAAAATATTTGGTAGAATGCGTTTCAATTTGGCAAATGGCATCAAATGCAGCTGGAAGTGTTAAACGGAAAAAAAAAAATCACAATTGAATATATTAATAGTGCTCTGGGAAGCTTGTTGACTTCTGATTTTCTCAATGCTGGAAACAATGCTTTCCATAGGCGATAGAACAAGTCAAACATCATAAAAACTTTATTAACTGCACATATTACATTCTTAAATCATACAAATATGAATAATTTAACCACCGTATTCATACATTAAAAAAAAAAAACATTCAGTCCAAATTTTAATGGCACAGGCGTAATGTAAATGTGATTCATGTGACAGATGCTGTTCATGCTCAGGGCTGCAAGACTTCAGATTTATTAATTTTTTTAAGTAAGTTGACACAAATGTAACAATCTGTGAAATTGTTTTTCAATAAATCAAAGGAGGAGCGAAAATGTATTCCCGAAAATTGGTTATCAAATAGTCAATGTCAGGCTGTAAATGTCATTGTGGAGTAGGAAAGTCGATTAATCGACTAGTCTAGACAAAGCACATACAGCGCACGCACCAATAACGAACACTCCATCACTTAACTTCTGGTGTATATTCACCATCTTTCCCCACTTCCACCCTCGCTCCCATTTCTGGTTCTCCCTGTGAAATATGTGTCACAAAAAAACGTATCCTGACATTTCTCAAACTTTGAAGTTAAGATCAATTCCTGTAGGGCTAATTTACAGCTTCCAATCTTAGTCCGTGCTGATAACCATGGCAACAAAAAAATAACAGGTTCAACAAGTCGATGAAGAGAATATGCATTAATTGAAAGCATGATGCTATAATGTTTTTCCTTTTCTTTCATCAATGCCGTCACAGAAAATTCACAGTTTAGCGAAGCAGTCCGTGAGACAGCACCTGGTTTTGTTCAATTTGTTTGCAGAAGTCAAGTCATCTGTTTTGTGGTTCTCCTTTCCTGTCCTCTGCACAAAAGGGCCAATCAGGTTTCACTTTTAAAATCAGAAGTTTGTGTGCATTTTAGTGAAACCTGGTCAAAATTTGGTGATGGCGGAGGCAATGTTTTCCAAGGCAGATCGAGCTTCGGATGAGGGGAACGCCTGGATGGCTCCCAGAGCCCTGTTGCCATGGAAACAGCATAAGTTGACTGCCGAGCTCAAGCCTTTCTCTGACTTAATCGCTGCCAAAAGCTGTCGAGAGAGCAAAACACACGTTGTTATTTTTAATAGTCATGTTTGTATTACTGCTTTTACTGCTTCCGAGCTTCGGACACCCAACAGAGAAAAGTTGAAAAATTTCTTAAGGATACAAGCTTGACTACTAACAGACATGAACTGTGACGAATATATATATGCAATCCATCTGCATAACAGTTGCAAGTGAGTTACAAATTTTGAGTTATAATGACCCTTGTGTGTGTGCTGTTCTAGAAGTTCGCTTGTAACTACTAACATGAGTGTTTTTGAGTGAATACAATATGCAGCATTTAATTGAAAATGGCTTCCAGTATGTTTTTTTTTTTTCGTGATCATTTCAAGAAGGCAACATGAATGTAAGTTTAATAAGACTTGACCACCCTCTTTCATACACCGACTGACGTGTCTCTCTATGGCTGCTGTTGATGTTGAGTTTCTTTTTGCTGTGGGCGTTTCACCTCATGAATTCGAAAAGTGGTAAGCACCATGGGCTGTTCTTCATTTTCTTCTTCAATAAAAGAGCCCGGCTTCACCTCACTCTATTCTCCCCAATATTGTGAGGACGGTTAAGCAGTGGTAATTAGGGATAGACTAATTATCGTCCGGGCCATTTATGGGCTCCGATATTTTACATTTTAACTAATATAGATATCGTCTTTATTATTTATTTTTTAATTTGAAAGCCAATAATGAATCAATTTAAAACTGGGCAAATTCAAGGAACAAAATCATTTAACTTTAGAAGAGACTGCTTTATTTTATATTAATTTTAACATTTCTGTTATTTTGAAATTTTGCAGAACTTTATTTACTGTGGTAAACTATAGGGAGCTATTGTTTAAGTTTTAATTAAACTTTTTAGGACATGCTAAAGACCCTGGAAGCTCCCTGAACTTTTTTAGAATTTTACAACACAGATGGATATTGTTAAAAATACAATAAAATAATAAAAACAAAATAAATCAATCAAAAAATTGGAAAAAATGTTCAATAACCTCATGCTTAAAATGTTTTGACAAAGTTAAGGCTTTGTGGTTTTGCAATACTTTCTTTTTTACTGAAAATATTAATATGGTCTCCAAATATTGGTTATAGGCCTCCCTACCTACTAATAATCTGTATCAGCCTTAAAAAAAAAAAAAACATCGGTCTATCTCTAGTCCTAAGAGGAAAACCAACTCCTTGACACCAAACAGCAAAAGTACACATTTCATTTCAGTCATTTAACCGTAAAATATTGGCTCCCAAATTTTTACAGTATGATGGTTAACTGACAGGTAAAAAAGACGCTAGTTCAATGACCCCAAAAAGAAGGCGCTATATTGCCTGTTCATTGACCTATATATACGCGGTTGGTTAGTATTTAGAATTTCTAAAAAAAACTTGGCACAAATGTAAGTGGACCACTGGGACAACCACTCCCACCACCACCAATTTGTTACTCCTCTGCCATCCAAAAACACACAATTTAAAACGTGTCTTCATAACATGCCCATGGTATGCTTTTGTCAAAACACCCCAAGTACCAAGAATGATACAATTTTCTTGCCATGGAAATAAAATGGTGCATTTTAGAGGCAAACGGGTCTACTTTTGCGAGGGTGATCCTTCACGTCAATGTTCCGTGGCTTTGGGAATCAGACTGGTTAAGGTCATTATCCACTTCCTGCTCTTGACCTCCAAAAGTGTTCGTCGTGTCACTTGACTTCCTCCTTCCATGCAAACTTCTCACTATGTGTCCTTTCCAGCTGAAGGAGATTCTCCCACAATGCCAGTGTCTTTGTGCCTCAATGTCTCCTCCACAAATAGGCCTTGGTAACTAATCCATGCTGCTCTGGTTTCAGACAGGACTAAATAGCCTCTCAAACATCCCAATCCCCTTCCACCCCATGAGTCCCATTCTTTCACACCTTGATTTTGGAAGCTAACTTTGGCATAAGTTGCAGTGAAATGACATCATCTAACTATTTGGTGGCTTTGCATCATGAAAAGGTCAGAAGAAACAAAGCAACTGTGCTTACCTTGGAATAATCCAGCTGGTTTCTCATTGTTTTAGCCTGATGAATAAGAAATGAAGTTAAATCGTTTGGATGAGAGAAAGGAAGGTGGTATCATGGTGGAAAGCCACCTGTACATCAGAAGGTGTTCGGGTTGCTGCGCCGGTGCCACAGTCATAAATTACCTGCTGCACTTGCTGCTGCCATCGCTCGGGGCCAACGATGTGGCGGTGAAAAACCACAGGGGCGGCGCTAAAACTGAAAGACACCTGCTCTCCCGCGTTGCTCTTCACGAATGGCTGCAGGTCAGAGTTTAGCTGTGGGAAGGAAAGCAAATCCAATGAAGGAAATGTGACTCATGTCCGGCTAACACTCCAGGTGACCCTGATCAAGACGAGCATGATGAATGGCCCTGTAACTAACACAGCTGGTGCCATGCAAATGGCCCTTAAAAGGACCCATTGCAACGTGAACCCATGCTGGCATCCCCTGTCGTAACACAGACCAGCACACAGCAGGAGAGGATCTCATAGAAAATTGTGTTAGTATAAGTGCGCTCAGTAAAAATGACAGTGAACAACTCAGGATTGGAACTAAAATTGAAAAACAAACAACAAAAAAAACCAACAACAACAACAACAATTAAAGAACACAGTCAACTTTGTATATGAACAATCCCCTCATTCAGCTTCTTTGTTTTTCTGCGTCCATATCAGCTTTAATATCTCCGACCAGCGCCTTAATTAGACATACGAAACATACGTGCGAGCTTTGCACATAGTTACTTTGATCCGACGTGGTCACAGTTCCGAACTGTAATCGTGACACACGTCTCGGCCCAGTGACACAGCGGTAAAAGGGATGTCGTATTTCTAGCATATTCAACTGGGGCTTCATTCCATTCCATTTCAGCAGCAAACAGTTTTCTATGGAACTCATGCTTGCAACTGAGCACACAATTGTCCTAGATGCCGCTACATGGCCCTTTCTTTTGAGTTCTCTCCACACCAGTCTCTTACATCACACATGTCGTTAACAGTAATAAAAAAAATAAAAATAAACTTGCAAAATGCTAATTGGAGCCGTGAAAAAACATTTTCAGGAATTTATAAAACTCCACTGGACGTGGTGTTTAAAAAAGTGGAAATGTCAGGGCAAAATAGGACATTTGGTCACACTACAGTATATGGAAAAAAGAGTATCATATAGTTTCTGCATTAATCATTCCACTCAATAACCCCAAATTTGAAGCTTACCATGTGCCCTAAGGACAGGTGTTTGCCGTACATGTAGGCCAGTCTTTGGGACTTCTTATCATGTTGTGCCAGCTCCATGGCAGCTTGGCAGCTCTTGGCCAGCAGCGCCCCGTGAGACAGAAATGTCTGCTCCTCCCATGCTGTTGTGTCGACTTCAGTGCAGAGATTATTCTCCTGCAAGAACAGGCAGACATCATGAATGTTGACTTTTCTCTGTCCACATCTTCAGTGTTCCTATTGAGCAGCGCTCAGTTCATTTCCAAGTCCAACATTGTCCGGCACACCTGACAAGACACACAGTGGATATAAAAAGTCGAAACAGCCGTGGTCAAGTTATTGGTAACGTTACTGTTGTGCCAAATGACTGTTTTTACCGTGTCCATTAGTCCTATACTTTGTAAAAAAAAAAATAAAATATATATATATATATATATATATATATATATAGGTATATATGTTTAACTGTTTTTATTTCTTAAATTCACATTGTGTGTAATACTAAACTGTTATCTTGTCTCGTAGCAGGAGATTCTATTGCAATCTAATTTTCAAAAATGAAATTTATTACAAAAATATATTTTATTTACTCTATGAGTAGCTACAAAAACGTTAGGGAGCAAAAAAAAAAAAAACATTTAAAAAAGTTTGGCTAACTTTACTTTTTTTTTTTTCCACCAAGGCCCCTCCGGGCTACTCGCACACAACTCATCCGAAAACGATGCATCCAATGTGGCTACACTCGGCTGTGGAGTTGGCCTCCGTCCATTCATCCATCCATTCATCCATCCATCCATCCATCCTGTCTGACTCAACACAAATAGATTTGAACGTTTTGAATGCATGTCATGTTTAAAAATGTTACCGTACATACCGAATTTTGCACTGAAGCGTGATTAGAAGAAAATTGCGAACCGAATCAGAATCCCAATATCTGTCAGAAAAATCGCAATTTAATCTTTTCCTAAAATCATTCAGCCCTACGCTATGCTAAGTTTTTGTTCTCGGTCATTTGTACCCCTGGCACTGACTCCTACAACTTCAATAAATACTGCGCGGGTATTTCACACTACAGTCTAGCGTGCAACCAGTGCGAGGAATGAATCGAGACAGTGTGAGGGAGGTAGCTCAAAGTCACAGAAACATATGGCAAGTGGAAACTGTGATTGGCTGGTAACTTTTGAAAGTCAGCAGCCAATGTGGTTTAAGAAGATAATTTAGAACACTGCCTTTGCAGTATGCATATTTCTGCAAAATCGGATTGTGTCTTCAAATATCCCTTCTTGATTTGGATCAAGATCGTGCCACTGACACTGTCCACCTTCATTTATTTTCATTTCCCCGTTCTCATGGCAAACAATGAATCATTGATACTTGTCGTTTACCTCAGTGTTATTGGAATTCTCATAGTAGATTCCTTGAACTAAATCGCCGATGGCACTGGAAATCAGTTCAACAACCTGGCGAACAGACAAAAACACAAAGCAGACATTAAGGTCAACCTAACAGTGCCCCTCAATATTCTACATCCAGTATTTGAGAGAGAATAGAGGACTCGTGGTTAAAAATGGCACAAAAACAGATGGAAGAATTGCAAGCTGATTACACGTCATCTTTAATGTGCAGAAGAACCAGAAAGATCTACACAGTTATCATCACGGCCTTGTGAAGTATGCGCTGAACCGATGAGTGTCTGCGCCACTACAAATCATGCCTGCTGATGAGACATGAACGCTTGATGCAAATAAGAAGAGAAATAGATATTGTAATCATTTGCGCTTTTCACAGCGGTAACACGGACTGACTTTTGTTTGTAAGACTGCAGTGTTGACGATGTCCTCTTACAAGGGGCATGCACGACTGACTACATTTGAGCTTCCGGAAAGCCTGCTCATTGTTGACCTGCCACGTGAGAGGCTGATCGGAATATTCACGACACCACCAGAATGAATCACATTCAGAGTTCATTCAGCTCATTGCAGACATCCTTGGTTCATCAGAAAAGTCTGGTGACGCTAATGCTTGCGGTGCCCTTTGGGTAACGCAATCCATCTGGGGGAAAATATTGAGGAAACTTGAGCTTCACCCACGGATCTGAAAGGACAATGTGCCTACAGTGTTACTCTGGTGTCTCTCCCTGTCTTGGGAAGTGGGAGGTGGTGGGGGGCTTTTTTTGGAAAGTATCAGATAAGCTCTCCCTCTGCTTCCCCCTTACTCCGTTCCCAAATCCAGTCGGATCGTGTTTTGCCGACAGGGCCAGCAAAAGGGAAGAAACCAGAGCTGCTTGGGCAAGATTACTTTACTGAAGCGGCATAGGTTACCTCTCAAGGCCATGACACATCATCTCCATCAATCGCATAGTTAGAGAAAGCCCGGCGACAACCCATCGGCAGGTCAAGATGTTGGCAGAAAAAATTCCAGGACAGGTTTGGATTTTCACGATGCGGCGTCATCAGCCTTGGCCTTATTTCAATGTATCGAGACGAGTTGTGTGAAGGCGAGGGTTGGCATCGTGAATGAACGTGGATGATTCCGTTTCCTCCATTAGATTTTGGTTCCCAATGATTCTCAATTACAAGTCGTTAAATGGATTAATTTATGGAGCTAACCAGTTATTCTTGGGGGGGATTCAATAATTTGATCTTCTCTATGTTTTCGAATTTCATGAATGTTTTTACTGTTTATGATAATTATTGTAAATTTCTCACAGGGCTATTCTAACCAGCATAATGAAATCAAACCTGTGAACATGGAATTTTCAAATCATGTCTGGGTGTGATTTTTAACCATTACTGACCAATGTAAAGTGAGTTGCTTTTTTGATGATGCAATATCAATGGTTAATTAGGTAAATACTGGAAATTTCCCACTGCTGTGAATGTGAGTGTGAGTGTGAAGAGAGTATGTACTTGCGTCAGTGATGTGATTAACACTCGACCAAACCTGCACAAGCGCCTTACATGCTTTGCAATATTTCAAACACATTCCAGTACAGGTATTATCGAGTGGATGACCACAGAACATGGGGACTATGTGTCCTGAATATAAAGTGGAAGGAGGAGCAATAATGGAGGGCCTGCTTTTTGGCACAAGAGTGGGATGGTGAGAGTAAACCCGCCTACTTGTGGGGGATAGAGGCCGAGTTTCACCATGACTAGCGAAAAAGTGCAATTAATTGACACCGCCCTAAAACAATTGATCATTTCACACTCATCATACATATATGTTACTTCAAATACAACTATGAGTCTTATCTAATTGTTTATGTATTATTTAGTAGTTTAGACACTCTGTGCTTTAAGAAACTAACTCATCATCTACAAAAAATGAATTTTGTTTATTTGGGTTATCTTTGGCTGGTGTTTGCATTTCTTTGATAAACATTAACAAACTATGCAAAAACATACTTTTGAAAAGAGGGCAAATACTTTTTTTGTCACGGTAATCACGGCAGACGGTATATAGCTTACTCCATAGCCTTCTTTGACTCCATTATGTGATCTCTGTGATAATTGTGAACACCTCACACAGTCTATCTTTATGCAGTCAATCCAATAAAAGAAAGCACCAAGTATATGCTTGATTATTAGGGCTGGGTAGCCATTCAAATTTCCTGAATCTATTCGATACAATACACAAGGGGCCGTTTCCATTTGATTTTCGATTCACTTTGACTGATTTTTGATTCAAATCACGCAAATCAGAAAAAAATAAAATAAATCAGAAGGACGTACTAGAGCAGGCGTGGGCAAACTATGGCTTGGGGGCCACATGCGGCCCGCTAAACATTTTAATCCGGCCCGCCAAATTTGAAAAAAATTAAATGAATAAACCTTGTTAATGATTTATTTTCTAAATTCTCTGGTGTGTCAAACACATATATTTTGTTGTAATGCTTTTGTTTATTTTCATTTAAAATCTTCACCAATGAGGTGAGGTTACCAAAACACGCCATCCATCTGCTCCTGGTCCGGCTCCTCTGTCAAATTTTTGAACCCATTGTGGCCCACCAATCAAAAAGTTAGCCTGTACCAGAGGTTCACTCTGTTGAGAGAAGTGCTGATTTCTGTCTCCCAGACTGACCTTTAAGAAAATTGGGGTCGGGCTCGCTGCTTGGCAGTTCGGTTATTGTGCATTCTTACTATTGCAGATTTTCATTGGTGACCATAACGTCATATTTTCAGCTTTACTTCGCTATTTTGCAGGATTTCTTGCTACTTATCTTCCTTCTCAGTCGAAACGGTCAAGAAATGTTGATTTTTATGATTATTGTGCTGCGTTGTTGGTATTGCTGATGTAATGCATTGTAGCCCCGCCTACTATTTCCTACTACAGAAATGTGCTCTTTCACCACACATTCATGAATTTATTCATTCATTTATTACAGCTACAGTTAATTGTCTTTCATGCCACACAGATTACCTTGGTGTTGTTTAACTGGGCCAATCCGGTGCAAGCATTTGCAAGAAGGAAGTCTCCACTCAGGACCGCCATCTTGTTTCCAAACTCCATGTCCTTCAGCAGGCCATCAGAAGCCGTCAACTCTTTCAAATTGACAACGCCACGATGCACCAGGAACGCTGTGTGGATCAACTCGGTGATCTCTGCCAAATTGCGCTGGCTACGACACAGACAGAAAATGAATAAATAAACAGAGCTGGGCACTTGAACCTTTTTTGACAGTCAGTCCACCGCCCTCGGGCCTCGACCCTCCGGACTTATTCATAAAAATTGGCGCCCACCCCCCCAACTGAGATGAACTCATGGCGGCCTCACACGCACGAGGGCCGGACTAAAATCCACCCCTGGCCTTGTTTAATCGAGCCCTTTCTTTAAAATTTGTCAACCCCCACCCCTCGCCCAAAAAAAAGGGGGTCCGGCCGGGTCAGAGGGACGGACTGCCCAGCGTTGTAAATAAATAAATAAAAGCATTCAGGCAAAACTACATTTTGTTAAACGGCGCTTTTCCAGAGAGATATGACTTTAAGAACATTTTGGCAATAAAAGATTTTGATGGTCATCGGGTTTAGGAAATATGCAGCTTGCTAAGTCGAATGAAGCAGGTAGCGGCTCAAAAAATAAAAAAAAACTAAATCTCAGCAAATAGTTCCCTTCAAAACATTTCAGTCCTGCAATAACCACATTTATTTCACACAACCCTGCTCCCGACGCAACCAACCAGTAACACCAAAACTCATTCTCACTCTCTGAAAAATAAATCAAATTACACTCACTTGTTCAATATTAAAAGTAAACTCATCATGAGCCTACAACGCTCGTTTCTGATTCTATTCTTTGAAATGGAGGCTTTCAGTGCAGCCTTCGGGAGAATATAATCAAATGTTGATTCAGTCATTGGTGGGGGATAATTAGAACCCACTCCATATGGAAGAAGCTCACAGGGCTGCGGCAGGAGGGATTCATCTAGACAGGGTCGGGCGCCCTGATGGCCACTTACCTTTTTCAGCCACAGTGAGAGACTGATAAGCCCTCTCTGTTCTCCTCCACCCCCTAAGCCACCACATCCCAAAACACAGAAACCCATACACGCGCATCTAGTATGCAGCCAGGTAATTGACGAGTTCAATGTCATCTTAAAAAAAAAAAAAAAAAAAAAAAAAAAAAGACGTGATTAACATTCAATAACGCAATGTAGTTTGCTTTTGTCAATCACACCTATTGTCTGTCAGGTTAGACGCTGGCTGCAGCAAAACATAACGGTCGGCATTGCAATAAGTACACTGAAAAGATCTTATTTGAAAGTCGCTTGTTCTCAAGGTGCATTGAAGGAAGTGATGGCAATTCTTGACAGTTTAAGAAATCAAAGTAATGTTTGGGGAAGGAAAAAAGGGGCTCATTCAAATATAGTAAAAATGTTAAGTTCAAGAGAAATCCTCAGTTGAAAATTAGTGATAAATGCTAAACTGGAGCTCTTAGCTAGAAATTCAATATCGAGACTGATTTTTCAATGGTTGTCCAAATCAAAGAACAATCGGTTGCTGTGAAATTTGCTCAGCTTTTTCTATGCTGTCAATGTGCATAAATGTGAATGCACTCACAATTCTATAAGCCACTGTCAAGATACCGTCGTAGAATGTTATTTCCTGAAAAAAAAGAAAAAAAGGATTTGATCTGAATCAGAAATAAAGGTATTTTTTCACTGCTTTTTTGATAGGAACAAAAACAAGCAAAAAAACTTCTCCTAGCTATGGACTCTGACACCTCAGCAAAACCTTTATCATCCAATCTTTGCGCTGCCTTTGAGACCATTAATCTTAACATTCTGTATACTAATAGAGCACCTCGAAACGACTCTGAGAGGACACACAGTGTACTCCATGGCAATGCAACCTTTGAGGTTTGTAATGTTACATGTGGAGTCCCCCGGGGATCTTTACTTGGTCCTCTGTTGTTTAGCATATACATGCTTCCACTTGGTGACATTATATGTAAATATAAAAGTTTTCACTGTTATGACCATTATGTCATGTCATGTCATTATCCACACCGTTTATTCTGTAGAGGGTGCTGGAGCCTATCCCAGCTGACTACGGGCGAAAGGCGCACTACACCCTGAACTGGTCGCCAGCCAGTCACAGGGCAGACATAGACACCGTCACTGAGTGGGAACTGAACCCACGCTGCCCGCACACAATTCAGGTGAGTGTCCCACAACACCATCAGTGACATTGTTATGACCATTATACCAAATCATATGACTTCTTAAATCTATGAATACACCCACAGAATGCATTTTATCTGTTATCTGTTCAACACCAGAACTGTAGAACTGTTAATAATAATTTTTGCTTATTTATGAAGCCGTTCAAACTTGCAACAAATAATTTTTCCAAAATTTTTGACATCTGAGTAAGTATTGAGATTGGCCGATAGGTAAACTATTGCCACTTTTGTAAATTGGAATGACCTTGACAATTTTCATGCGATAAGCAAATTCTCCAGTTAAAAAAAAAGCTATACAGTGAACCCTCGCTACTTCGCGGTTCACCTTTCGCGGGTTCAGTGCTTCGCGGGTCTAAAAAATATTCGGGCGGCGTGCGCCGAAGAAGAGCGTGGGCGAAGAGGAGAGTGGACGAAGAAGAGCACGTTCCCCCGGGCACGATTTGGGGCGACGTTTCGCGCGGTTCGGACCGTACGAGAGCTCCGGCCAGCGTGCGTGGCAGTTAAGCCGAAGAGGAACAACTTCCGCCCGGGCATGAGCGGAGCGCGAGGCTGTCAGTTATGAATGAATGAATGAATAAATAAATAAATGAAGAATGCCACCTTTCATTTCACAGGGCACACCGGACGGCGTACCAGCAGGTAAAAGTCAAAGTAATTAAATAAATACAAAAATAAGTAATTTAATAAATACAAAAATAATGGCTGGGGAATAAAAAAAATAATAAGTTTTAATAATAATTTTTTATTTTTTTTGTTATAACCTGAATTTCACTCTCTCTCTCTCTACCCATGTATATATATATATATATATATATATATATATATATATATATATATATATATATATATATATATATATATATATATATATATATATATATATATATATATATATTTTTTTTTTTTTTTTTAAGCATTTTTGAAGGTGCGCCGCTACTTCGCGGATTTTCAGTTTTCGTGGGTGGTCTCGGTCCCCATTAACCGCGATAACCGAGGGTTCACTGTATTACAAATAATAGCTATGGTCATACACACACACACACGCACGGCCACATGCATGCACACACACACACACACACACACCCATGTTCGCACACAATTTGCAATTTATGTGTATGAATATGTCATTGGAATTGTTTGTCCAGCTGTAATTTGGTGTTGAGTGTTTTGTGACATCATATACATACAAACAAATAAGTAGGTGAATAATGCTATTGGTGGGTACACAAACATCCGTGTACGTTACTAAAGTGCAATAAGATTTTACTACTTGAGACATCAGCTGAATCTTGCACATAGCACTCTAACAGTCAAGCACTTTTGCACAAAAGCTCTTTAAGACGTATGAAAGCTCGCACTTCAGCACTTTACAACTCATACTCATACTTGGTTACATTCAATGTATTTATGGCTGTCCATTGTTGTCTTCTTTTTGTTTTTAGAAACTGTACTGTATTTTAAATGTATATGTTATTTTTTCTTTTGTTTGCTCGAACATCAACCTGCCACAGGGACAATCAGCCATTGGCTATTATCTGGCATATTTACGGGAAACTGTTTAATTAATACGTGCTGTCCATGTATACATTTAAAAATAAATCAATACAAAATAAAATAAAATGATAAAAAGAAATGATAATTATGAATAAATACATTGATAAAACTTTCATTTCTGTTGATAATTAATGTTGTAAAGCTTGCAATTGATTATTGACTGACTTCAAGTGCAGTAAAACAGGTGAATTAATAGTGCCCACAATGAGCCCATCAAAAACTCAGACATTAAACTGATTACAAGTAGGATGTAAAAGAAATGGTAAAATATCTGACATTAGATGCCTTTTAATTTTCATTTTATCTTCAGCAAATACTGGTAGAGGTACACTTTGGTCATTAAAGATGATGATAAACTCGAGAATATTCATTTGTTGGAACAAAAGGTCACACGCAGGAATGAGCTCAACTGTTTCTCCATCTACATTATGTCCTATCTCTCAGTCCAGTTATGTATCTGTGGGTCTTTGAGAGGAAAAAGGGGAACAAGGGGGCCCGTGTATAAATAGCTTTGGTGCCTGGTTGCATAGCAACTGATGCCATCTTGCCAAGTCGTAACGCCCCTTACCACGCCTCTCGTCCATGTTCTATGCCATTTTACTCCCTCAGCTGTCTGCCTCGAGGATGTGAGAGTGACTTAAAAGAAGACTGTATAACAGATGTACAACATAATGTGTTCCGTAGCATGCAAATACCGTCATTCATTCATTCACTCACTCACTCACTCATCCATCCATCCATCCCACTGTTTGCTTCATATACCTCAACCACATTTCTGTCTGTAATATCTAGCTATCAACATATCCATCCATATGACCCGTCTGTCCATCAATCACTGCTATGTTTTGGTGAATCATCAGTGTCAGGCAGCAGAGTGGGGAATCTTTTACAAATGCTGTCTGTCAGGAGGGAGGAGACCATCCCCCCGAAGGTTTCAATCATCCCCTGCCTTCCATCTCGCCATCAGCCGAGGTGCTAATGAGCCTGAGAGAGGTAAGAGGGAGAGCTTGTGGGAGCACAAATGAGGTGATCAAGTCACGCTGCGTTCGCGTCTACATGTGAGGTCAGGATAGTCATCACAGTGCAGTGCAGTGAAGGAATGCGTGTAAGTACGGCAGTGATCCAGAGGCATCGTCACCTTTTGGAAAAATGGCACACACCCACAGGCATGTTAAGCGCCTCATGAAGTGTGCAAGAGAAGCTGAAATGACCTAAGAGAGTGGAAGCAACTCTCAAATTTGATAACATGATATAGAATATTCCTTCCCCTTTGAAACGCGTGTTAAGGACAAACAAGACGTGTCCAAATTCTCCGTAAACTTTTGGGGTAGGGTCACAAACAAGGGGCGTATGGCCCTTCCGTAAGAAGATCCCGACCTCCCGAGAATGTACACACGCGCCCCTCTGCAACAAATACAATGTCTGCAGAAATGACATCAATGAACGAGAAGAAGTGGGACACATATACACGTAAGTAAAATATTAGGTGATTGTAATTAGCCGTGTTTTAAAAGTTGTTGCTTAACGCTCACTGGCACGCGGTCGGGGCTAATAGCATAGAGTATATAATATAATATATTATCATATAATAGGTTTGTATGTAAAAGGGACATTAGTACAAAATGCCCCCGCAAAAGACTTTGGAGTGATTTTAAGGGCATTTTTTGTGATTAAATTGACGACAAATTGGCACGGCCCTCTTTTGGAGCTCAGCGTGTTATTTTTTCCGTCTCAGCCGTCTACGTAACAGAAGGGAGGCAAGCATTGTAATATTACTTGCTTTGTCAGTTCTGTTGTCTAAAATGCCGACCGATTGCCACCAAAATTGAAATGCACATTACTAATCTCGTCCACTTCAACCAGTCAAAGTATAAAAGCGTTCTGCACAATAATTTTGATTTATCGACATCAAACGTGAGCTTGTGTGATCACCTCCCCAAAATCGAAAATACCGTGCTGATGGCTTCCCCACTTACACAGGCTGAAGCGGACAAGAGCAAGAATGCGCACACGAACCCCAGCTGGTTATATTTCGGACATTTAGCTACGCTAAAGTCGGGTCAACTGTCAGGAGGCATTTTTTTTTTTAATAATCGGAACCAGAATCTAATTGAAGAATCTGAAATGGAATCGTCCAAATTCAAACGGTACCCAACTCCAGTGCTAAACCAGCGCCAATGACATGAGTGGATTTTACCTGGGGTAGATGCCGCTGACCATATCCTGAGCTAAGGGATCTGAGGAAATGTGGCTTGGTCCTGCAGCTTTTGAAAGGAGGAGCACAACCAGTCCCCTCATCTGAAGGTTGTTTCTGCTATCGTAGACAAAACCTCTGCAAAGAAAGAGGAAGAACAATTAGAGCTACCGCACACCAAGCGATGTGACTGCAAAGTGGCTAACTGGGCCATCGCAATAGAATGACATTTAATGACACGTCCCAGCATACGAAGTGGCTGAGCACTACACATCAACCAACAATCTTAGCGATGCGCACAAGTCCAAAGGCAGTCCTCTACGGCCAGGTTGGCTTTTTGCTGGGGGCAGACGAAAATGTTCAAAATTTACTTGCAACAAGAAAAGTATTGGAAAACGTCTGTCGAACGTCTGACAACTGTTTGTGACCTTGAACAAACCCTGACATGAACCTGTATTTCAGAAATCTTCGACTCTGTGAGATAGGAGCTGAAGACTTTGCAAAGTCCTGGATATAAATAAAAATATCAGTGGTGTGCAAAAATATTTTTGATGTTCAATTCTTTTAGAGTGTTAAAAAATGTTCCAAATGTATTTTTTGGGGGGTATCGAAAGCATTCTAGTCATTATCTTTCCAGTATTTTGTTGAACTAATGAAACAAATTTGAAATTGTTTAGCTGTCAGCTATCATTTCACCGCTTGTTAAAGATGTTTAAAGTTGTTGCAGTGGTATAGTTTCATTTTGTCGGCTTCCTTTAAAGTTATATAAAAAGAAAAACTGACCTGTTTTGGAAGCTGCTGTTTGTCGCAAATAAAATTGTCATTACGACAAAACGTTTTGCAAATATATCTTTGGTCAATCCTTATATCAGAAACGACGGTATGCTAGTTGAGACCACTATACACCTGCAAATATAGTCATGCTGTACTGCTTCCAAAAAGGGTGCAAAAAGTTGGTTGCACCAGTGCAAAAATTAGTGCAGAGCCCTTCTTTTTGACAAACATTCGTTGTAAATTGCCAAACTGAAATGATGAAATAATCTATTCTAAATATGTGGGCATTCACTGCAATACTGTACTTGGGAGTGTACAAAAAATGCATTTACACAAACAAAGACAGGCACAGACCAAGTGTAATGCTCGCTGCTGGTGTGGTAGCGAGATTAAATATCTTTTTAATGTCTCGTGGGAGCGCTTAGACAGAGCACCTCTAATCCTGTCCCTATGGGAGCCCCTTGTGCAATGAATCACGCTCTCGTTAGGGGCTCCGAGGCAGACAAGCGGCCACACCCCCACTGCTCAATGCCCAGACATCAGCCTCACACCCGCCACCGTCACGCCAGCCCCCACCCCACTCTCCCTCTTTGACCCACCCCTGCACCACAGACGAAGGCAGAGGACAGAGTGGATGTGGGAGATGAAGCGTGAAAAGAGGGAGGGAATGCAGAGAGACATAGTGGGAGTCAAGCCTAGGCAGAAATGAGAATGCAAAAAAGAAAAAAGATGACAGAATGACTATATGAGTGATTCAAAACACGCAACCATTACTAAGAGCAAGTTTTTGCACCTTCCACAGAACAAAATCGTCAACAGTGGTGACCTTTTGGAGCATCGTCCCGTCACCCCGCTAAAGAGGTTGATCACAATAGTGTGGTCAATATATTATTATTATTTTTTTTTTTTTTAACACAGGAAACTTGCAAAACAGAAAGGAACTGTGATAAAGCAGCGCTCTTCTGAGAGTGGTCTGAGGGCTGGGATGTGATTAATATTTATGTCACTATCTACAACAGCATCCATCAATCAATCAATCAAACCCGTGGAAGGGAATGAAGCACGGGTGGTATGATAAAAGAGGGTGAGCGATCGGGGACGTAGGCAACGAGAAAAATGGGCTGCTGTCATCTCGAAAGGGTTGTGAACAGGTCACCACACCTTCTACTTGGACTGTGCAAAGAAACTTTCACAGGCCTACCAGCTTCTGCATTTAGAAAGATGTCGAAATAATTCTTTCCTTGAGAAGAAGTTGAAATCTTTTCCACCATGAATGGGAGTTTGAATCAATTTCCTTGATGGATAACCATGAAAATTAACTCACATCCCTTGAAGTAAAAAAGTGGAGTTCAACCAAATCATCATATCGCGAGTGAGTCAGAGCATTTTCAGTGGACCTGGATCGGGTATCCCACTGTTTTGAGCTGATGTATGCGGCATCTTTTATTATTTTCAATAAAATAAAAGCATCTTAATATACCTAACTGCAACAACAGACAAAGGATTAACACATATGATTTGATTTTTCCTTTGTTTTTAGCGTGAAAGGTCGCTAGTGGAGAGACAAGAGAAAGCAACATCCCCTCTAACCTGTGTGCGTGAGCAATTGCGCATTTCACTCACCTTCTCATAGCACACAATGACGCTGGCGCACACCACGCACGCACATTACATTTCTACACTCATTGCTTAATTTCCACCCCAGTTTAAGATACAAACAGGGCACCACACCGTTCCCACTTCCCCGACAGTTTCAGTAGCGTGACTGAGGGGGCACACTCAGTTGTTCTACTACAGTTTGAAGAATACATTAACACAAACACTCGCACTCAACATTGACAAGACACTGCTGGTTCAGTTTATGAGACCCCAAACTCATTTAATCCATAAAGCATACATATTCACGTCTTCAGAAATGTAGTCCCCACTTACTGAAGACGTATTTATACATTGTACATTATTTTTCATGCAATAGCGTACGAGAGGCTCTCACGCAGCTTCTGACAGAAAGAAGTATAATGCTTGACTGCAAAAGGCCAGCGGGTGGCAGGTGGCTCCAATGAAAATGGCTGTGATTAAATGAGTTAAAGGGGAAGTCAACCCAAAAATGTTTTTACAAGAATATGGTAAATGCAGGCAAACTAGTCAAAACATGGCATTCTGATTAATATTGTGTAATATTAACCCATATTCCGCAGTAAAATCTATCCGTTTTTAGCCATCTCAGTGGGTGGCTATTGTGTCACTTTTGTCAATTGAAAAAAACTTCACATTGGCTCAGAGCTCAGATAAGGTCCGACTAATGATCAGCTGTTTTCAGAAGCAGAGTCATGATTGGTCATTGTCTTGAAAATATAACTGACCTAAATTAAAATTATCAAGTAGCATAGTCATTAGTCAGCATTGCTAAATTCCTAGTACCTGATAATCAGAGATGGGCTACCAGCGGCCCGTTGATAAACATTCTAATCTGCGAAGACACAAATTCATTGGTGCTGAACAGCAAATATGCATTGACTGTAGTTTTAAGTTGTAACATCACCATTCACCACTATATGGCAGACGTGGCTTAGTCGTGTACGTCCGGCAAGGAAGTGCGTGGTCCTATGTGGTCGGGGTGGGCAATATACATCGTCATCAATATTGCTTTCACAATGTACAATTTTACATATCGAGTATTTATACTATCTCCATAAGGAAAGACAAACAAGTGCTTCGGTGGCCGCAAAGTAGAAGGAAGAAGTGAAAGAAATAATTCAGTGAATTAGTGCGCATTGACCGCAAAGGAGGAGGAAGTGTTAAACCTTCTGTCAGCGAATCAGTGGGTAGGATCCAGTCACGTGACTCTTTGTTGCAGGATTTCAAATAAGGAATGTCTCATGTCAGCGGGTAAATTAAGAACAAGACGCGAGTCCACGTCCCTCGTCTGAAAAAGATTTGGGGTCGATAAGACTGACGTCGGTCGGATATCATTGTTAGATGTACCAAAATGGTCAACGTGGAGAGCAATTCTGTTCCACCATGAACCATATGGATTACGAGGAAAGCTTTACTCCTCCAAAAGCACGCTAAAGAAAAGCTAAATAAACACGCAGACTCGGGAAACCTTCGCAGAGTTGAGCAAACACACGCACGCGCACACATACACGCCCATGCACATTCTTACTATACTTTAGGTGAGCAAGTTATAGAATTTGACAGACAGGATGTTCAGTATTCGCCGAACATTCATTTTACACACTTGAAGTCTGCATCATAACTACTGTATGCTTTATTTCTCCTATAGTCTGTTTTAAGGACCAACCACAAGTTACATATCTGTTTTCCAGGATGACGCATGTGGTACAAATCAACTTATATCGAATAAAATATATTTTTTTCCATTCTGACTGCTGGAGTAAACACCTTTTCTCATTCTGATTGCTTTAGTAGTTGGCAGTGGTCCACCAGTACTTACTGCAGCTCAAAATGTGATGATATCTATCTTAATGGAAGAATAAAAGACATTTAAGTGACATAAATACTCCCCAAAATCAATGGAAGTCTCGACATAATTTTTTCAGGTGTATGAAGCAATTTACAATACAATACAAAAATGTTGAAAACAACATTCTCTCAGGGTAGTCTTTCCTCAAACTTATATCGCGCACCATAATCGTTCTATGAAGCAAGTTAGAATATTTTTTGTAGAATATCGTCAAATTATCGAACACAAGGCTATGTTTTTAAATAAAACACAATATATAATATATAGTTGGATGGATTATATGTTATAATAATGGTGAAACATTCATAGCATTATTTGAAGAGATGGACCTTTGGATTTTAGTAACACCGAAAAAGGGTACTAAGTGGAACTCCACCTGCATGACGTATGCATCGGGTTGGGGCGTGGTGGATTCGCAGTACTATTTCTTTTTTTTTTTTTACAAAATGTCATGTCGTGCCAAAGGTCACCAATGAAATACAACATCATAATTGCAAGTTTATATTTACTGATCTTTGTATAGGGCGGTAGGGAGATCAAATCCACCTTGTAGGAGAGGGGCAGGCATTTTCTAAGTTCTCTCTAATCGAGCAGACAAAGCGTGCAAGACAACAGTCGTGTAATGGTTTTACCTTGCGGTGTTAAGTAGAGGGTGTTGGGTTCCGACCAGCTTCTTGACATGCATTGCGACGTTACTGAACTCGTCACTGAGTAGACAGCGGAGGCTCATGAAAGAGGTTGGATATCCCACAATCTTCTCGGCGTCGGATACCACTTTACTCCAGTTTGAAGGTCCTGGGCTGGAGAATAAACTCAATGTCCTCCGCACTGGTCGGTACCGGACTGTACATGGCAGTCGCGTCCATACAGACGCAAGCATTTTCTCTTTATTACCAGGACTTTTTAAAACAGCCTTGCCAATATTTAATGGCATCTTAAATATGGGTATTTGGGATCCCACATGTTGTTAAACGGTGTTCATCTGGTTTTTTTTTTCTTTTAAAGACTCGACTCACTGTTTTGCATCCGGCTGTTTTACGACACACAACCTGTCACAGTGCGCCGCCATCTTGACAGATATCGGACGTGACCTCATCTTACGCTGCCAACGTCACTTCCTGTCAAACTATTGAGGTTTGTGATCGCGCGATTAAATTGAACTATTTTCTTTGTCTTAAATTAAAACTACTGCACAATACCATACAATACAATACAATACAATGCAAAATATGTTTTTATATAGCGCGTTCACAATAACTGTAGCTGTAACAAAGCGCTTTGCAGAACATTTGGCTTAAAATAATATGAAATAACAACACATAGCATGAAACAAACAATTATTGTCATCATCACTGCCAAATAGGCGTACAATTGACGTATGGAATATTTCTTTTTTACATGTCTGTGTGTGTACATGTGTGTTGTTGCTGTATTGTGTTTTGGGGGGTGACCCCCATTTTTCATGGGAAATGCATGAAGAATGTTTTTCAGTGTTTTTATTTTTTGGGGCCAGGTTAAACAAAAACACATTTTTTCCAATGCATTTCAAGGGGCTATTACTATTCGTAGGCTGGTACTTTTTTTGGGGGGCGGGTCCATATTAAAAAATAGTCATATGTGTGTCCCGAGTAGCGCAGATGAAAAATTATACCCCACCCCTGTCTATGATTTAAGTACGGAGGATGCTGACAAATTCTGAATTCTATATTGAAAGTTAAACATTTGAGTATGTGGATGTATCATTGTAACAAATGGATGACCAATCTAACATTTTGAAAATTACTGGCTTTCTTTAATGATGCCATGTTAATGGTTGAACACAAGTGACGTTTTGGGGATCTCATGAAAAGTGCTGATTTTGGAGGTACAAAGATTCCGCACGACACCGGTGTTTTTCTGTATGCACAGTAATATGTTCACAAACCACCACATTATGATACAGGAAGGAAACCAACGCGCTGCATAGCACAAAAAAAGTCTAAAAGTGAACATGAAACAATCTCCTGAAAGAAAATTGTACATGCAACCGCTGCTGGAATTACAGTACAGACCTCCTATACTTCATTTCAGCCACAAATTCTCATCCACTTCACAATTATTATCATCGCTTTCTATGAGCTATTTAAGAAAACTGGTTTTGCTCAAACACATTATGACAACTTGTTCAGCCATTTTGCATGTAAGGATTTATATGATGAACTAATGCCGACATTTTGTGAAATGTTATGAGACAATTTTACTGAAAACCTCGATGAAAATTTGGATCAACATGACATACGCAATCACTGATGATGTAGTGGTACACTCGCCTGAGTTGTGTGCGGGCAGCGTGGGTTCAGTTCCCACTCAGTGATGGTGTCTATGTCTGCCCTGTGACTGGCTGGCGACCAGTTCAGGGTGTAGTGCGCCTTTCGCCCGTAGTCAGCTGCGATAGGCTCCAGCACCCTCCCGCGACCCTGTACAGGATAAGCGGTGTGGATAATGACATGACATGACATACGCAGTTGATAATGTAAGAGAATGGTAAATAATCATTTGCATGGATGTGCCAAAGCATTGACACCTTGTTCTAAGAAATGAGAAACATTTTTTACTTACACAATGATGTGAAAATTAGTTTTGAGAAATTCAATTCTGATTTGAGAAACGTCTCAAAAAAATGGGTAAAACCGTAATGGGAATAGGGGTAGGACTAAATAAGCTCTCTTCATCCGACTCCTTTTCAGGCTGGGTCTTAAGTTATGATGGGAAAATTATGTGTTGGTTATCTTGTTGCCCTCACCTTAAATAAATTAATAGATGAAAATGAATGAATGAAATGAAATGATTCACCGGGTAACTATGTATCTTCTGCCATCTAGTGGAAGAGCTTTTAATAGTTTTGCCTGCCACTATACGTTGCTGGCATAGATAGATGAACAAAGCTTCAGACCAATTCAGGGAAATGTGATCATTTCCCACGGTACACCTGACGATCTCACTCTAATGCGATGCAGAATCATTGCTTTAAATTACATTGGCTAGCACTAGCGACTAGATCATTCTGAAGGCCTCAGGCAGATTAAATTGACATGACAGTGAAAAGACGCTGAAATAAGACTGGACAAAAAAAAAATAAACAGCTTTGTTCATTTGTTATTATTTTTGTGCTTGTTTTATGACCCAAGACTCAATTTAGGAGCAGGCTTTACATACTACTGTTGGCAATGAACTTTATTAAACAGTAATAACATCCATCCATCCATTGTCTGATCTGGTTATCCACACGAGGGTCGCGGGTGTGCTAGAGCTTATCCCTGCCATCTTCAGGCATTAGGCAGGGTACAACCTGGACTGGCTGCCAGCCAATCGCAGGGAACACAAATACAAACAATTACTCACGCTCACAATCACACCTAGGGACAATTTAGAGCGTTCAATCAACTTACCATGCATGTTTTTGGAATGTGGGAGGAAACCGGAGTACCCGAAGAAAACCCTTGCAGACACGGGGGCAACATGCAAACTCCACATAGGGACCGGAGCCGGATTTGAACGACCACTGCACTGTGAGGCGGACATGTTAACGCGTCACAGTAGAAACATTGCGGGTAGGGTTGCGGGGGTGCTGGAGCTTAACCCAACTGTCTTCGGGCAGTATAGGCGGGGTGCAGCCTAAACTGGTTGCCCGTACATAAAGACAAACAAACATTCACACTCGCAATCACACCCAGGGCCAATTTAGAGTGTTCAATCAACCAATCATGCATGTTTTTGGATTGTAGGAGAAAGTACCCGGAGAAAACCCAGGCAGGCATGGGGAGAACATGCAAACTCCACACAGGAAGGCCGTAGCCGTAATCAAACCCTGCACTACTGTGCTGTAAGGCCATCGTGCTAACCAGTCGTCCACCATGCAACCGAAAATACTCGCAAGCAGCTACGATGGGCCAAAACCCATATCCACCATCTTACAGATTTATTTTAAGCTTTATTGAAAGCAATAATGTAAATAAAAAACACAAAATACAAAGGTGAATAGGCTGCATACATTGAAAGATTGAAATTGAATAGTTGTCAAGGCTCTAAATCATTTTGGAGCAGTTTTGCACATTTAAGACTTCATTTGAGGGACAACTTTTACATTTTGTGGAGCATTTTTTTTTGGTTTGAACATTAATCCCAGCGACCTGAAGCAATTGAAAAAATGACAATAAAATAAAGCAACAATTGTTTTTATTTTTTACATAATCAGTAGTTTTTATTTCTAAAAATCCCCTTTATGTATAACAGCAAACTATATTTCCTTGTCTTCAAACTAAAATAAATTCATTAAAAAAAAAAGAAAAAAAAGAGAAGCGCTCCTGTAATGAAATGTGAGAACATTTATTCTGCATATCATTCAATCAGGAGTGTTGGAAGAGAGACACATAAATTAGGCTGTGAACGGGCTCTCGAGGGCCAGACTTGGGCACCAATGGTCAAAATTGTCGGTTTATGTGTGAATATTTGTTCTTCTATTTGTGTTCTGTGATTGACAGGCAACCAATTCAGGATGTACCCCGCGCCTCTTGTGTGAAGTTAGCTGGGAATGGCGGCAGTACACCTGCGACCGTAGTGAGGAATTGTGTTACAGTTGATGGATGGATAAATATATAACAATAGATTATGGAGGTTTTGGGGTACTGAATAAATTAATGACATTTCAATTCATTTCAGTGGGGAGCACTGATTTCATATTGGAGTAAATTGAGTTGCCAAAATGGCCATGAAATTGTAAGTAGTCAAGGTACTGTATTAGAATTTAGGCCCTTTGGAGCGCACTTGAGCAAGCTTTGTCAAAAGGTAGTGAAGTACAACTTCCAGCCAGGCAGCGTTCCAAAATGTCTCGAGCAGCAGTTTAAGTAGTCACGCTGCTGTCACAATAGTGTATGGAGAGGTTGGACGGTTGTGAGGGCACCTGTTTGCCTCTTGCAGAATCCCCCCAAGCTGAGCCAGTTGCACTGAAAGGCTGCGACTGCACAGATTGCGCTCCATGGGAAGCTGAGAAGACACCGTCCAGCTCAAATCATCAACACGTCATATAATGTTTCAGCATAGGCCCCTCCCCCTGTCTCCTTTCCCCCCTCGCTCAACCTCTCCTTTGACTCTTGGATAGAGGCGGCACAACAGCGGTGCTCGGACCTCGCAGGGGACGGGCAGAAGATGGCAGACATAGCCCGGCACGGAGCGCCCTCGGCGGCATCACCAGCTTCAAACGGGCCACTCAGAAGCTGCAAGACATCCGCCGTCTGGCGACTGTAAAGAGCTGCCTCCCGTCCCCGCTGCTTACACCCCCCCCCACCACCCCCCACTGCAAATATTGACTGAAGTATCAGCGAGAAAACATGGCAGAGATGGAAAAAGAGGGCAGACCTCCGGAAAATAAAAGAAGCCGAAAACCAGCTCACCCGGTGAAAAGGGAGATTAATGAAGAGATGAAGGTAACGGATCTGCATGCTGTGTTTACGGTGAAGTGCATGAGAGGAGCATGCGCCTGTTAAAGCACCAGTGGCCCTGAAACTGTAAATTATGCACCCAAGTGTAATATTATGTGGCATGCGAGACTAACTTAAAATGTGTTGTAATTTTGGGGGGGAATTACCGAAGTTCCTCCAGTCCTGCACCCCACTACACCATGTATCGGCGCGACATAGCCACCATTATACGATCACTTGGGATTTTAATTAGTTTGAAAGCAAGACAATTACCAAGCGCGTGTTTCCATCGCTTTGTTACGTGACTATTGCCGCCCGTGTTTTAATACATCTTTAATGAATTGTTTATAGAAAATCCCGTGCGCCTTGAAGGCACCGCGCGACTCCACTCTATTATTAGTATAAACGCTACAAGGAGAGCATCCTGTGCGCATAATTAGTACAAATCAATGGGGGAAATACTCGCCTCCTTGTGCTACGTTTACGTGCTTTAGTCGGCTGAGTGAAGGCGCGTGCGTTTGTATGCGTGTGTGCTGCCCGATTGCCCAGAGGCGTGTGATCCAGATGTGCCTCTGCTGTCAGCTTTACGCACTCGACAAGAACACATTGTCTTCCGTGTTGGGCCTGCAAGGTTAGCTCCCCAAAACACGTTGTTTCCATTGGCGGCTTTTGTCCAATACACTATATATTTGAACACAGTGCGGTTAATCGAGGAGAAAGAAAGTGATCACGGCTTTTGACGGCAGATGTTCTGTATGTCGCTTTGTCTCCTATCTCGGCATTGTTTGTTCACGTTTCGGCCAATCACGTTCGAAACGCTGCTCTCGGTGGGTATGTTGACGATTACACGAGGGTAATTGCAGAATTTTCGTTTTGGATTGCCAGGAATTGGTTTGCTTTAGCGAGACCTGAAACAACCCTTTATGTATTCGGACCCATCCAGTTGGAATTGAAAAGTATCCATGTGTCACAGCATCCTCTCTGTCACTGTAAAACGATTCGTTCTTTTCAAATCTGATCTCGTATGGATGGATGTATTTTTTATTCAATGTCATGGTTATTACCGATATACATACATACATATATATATATATATATATATATATATATATACATATATATATATCAAACCGTGTTAAACTTTCAATTACATATTTCATGCACAGATTGTCTCAGATTAATTTCATGTAATTTCAATACATTTCCAGTCTCATTACCGTGACTCAAAACATCATGAACAGCTGTCAGTATAATGCACAACAGTTCTACAGCACGGCAAGCCACAACAATAAGCACTATTCAATAAATACTTACCTGTATGTGTGATTTTTTTTAAGTAGATGAATTCAGTCCTCTACTTGAAATGATGTATCTTGTTTTGGGATGTAGGCCAACTTACTTTTTTGGTGTGTGTGTGTGTGTGTTTTCCATGAATTAGGACCCTTTTACTGTATATTTCTGGTCAGAGCAGATTTTTGCTCCAGCAGAACTCAGGTTAGTTTATCCTCATCACTGCCATTTGTAACGGCAGATTCATTCCACAATCCTTGCACTCCAACCATTCAAATTAATAAGATTCAGCTTCAGTATGTAATAAATTGAGCAAGTAATTAGCAGACGGTGCTGCAGGGGTGAGGTGTAGAGAAAACACACACTCCAGCAGTGTTGTCATTACAATAAGTTGTATTAAATAGATGTGGTTCAGGTGTCAAAACACTTCTTCAAAGACAAGACGCGTTCAAGTGTAGTTCACTTAACCTGGAATTTTTTTTAAATGAGACAAACAGGCTCACACAAACAGACAGAATTTTTCTTTTTTTAAAATGCTGTATGAAATGTTAATCGTCCCATCCAAAATACAATTGCAAAAGAAAGTCAGAACATTTTGTATTCTATATTTGTTCATGATTTCATCTTTAATATGTTAGTCCAAAGCTGGAGGGAAAAAAAAAAACATGAGCATACACAAATACACAATGTTCCCTTGTGAGCACTCCACTGGAAATCTTTTAACAGTCTGACAGTGTTTCCTTCATCTGGCTGCAGCTTAATGTGTGCAATGGCTAGGTAAGCTCTGGTGAGTAATCACGGGGAAGAAGGAGTGGGCATGGAGGGGAGAGGAGAGGAGAGGAAAGGGGAGAAAGGAATGTATGGAGCACGGGTCTGGCTAAACTGTAAAAACTGTAACCTGAGTGTCTCCAGCGGATCAGATATCAAGCAAAGGAGAGGGAAATGAAAGCAGAGAGCGAGAGCGTAGAGAAAGTAGAGAGTGGAAAAGTGGACGAGGCATCGCAAAATTGAAAGTTTGCATGTGGAATTGGGAATTCTATCATGGTGTTCTGGTTGCTGCTCTGGTTTTTGTCCGCTGTCCGCCATACTGGCTATATTGTTCGTCCGGCAGAGTAAAGATACAAGAGAAGCCCGCTGGATTTAGATTTTCTTTTTTTAATGATCTGCTCCTGAAAATATTCCAAATACATACATTTGTGCAGTTCATCTACATGGACAACTGACGAATGTTATTCTCTTCATTTTCTGAAAAACTGAAATAAAAACTTCAGGAGTTGCGTTTGTTCCCTTATGGTGAGAAGAAGCATGGACCAGCTTCATTCGGAAAGTGCTTCAAGACTCACTGTTTGATGCCATGTATGTGGACAATTGCAGCATTTTTATGAGTTGATTGATTGATTGCTTGATTTTTCATGTATATTTTGCAGTTCTATATCACACATTGGTTGGTTTAGAAACAAAGCCAATACATACCCAAATTAATATCACACCCAGCGGTCATTCAATGTTGTCACAATTCAAAATCAAATGAGTAAGAGTCAAGGAATTTCATGTCAGGGCTGAAGAATACTGGTCGCCTCACTTGACAATAGGAAGTATCTTGTGTTCACATCTGGGCTTGGGTCTTACTGTATGGAATTCTTGCTTTGCGCCCCCTGCTGTGCATCATGTCCACCCATCTCAGAAAGTATTGCAATAGTGAGTGCCTAATATATATATATATATATATATATATATATATATATATATATATATATATATATCAAACCGTGTTAAACTTTCAATTACATATTTCATGCACAGATTGTCTAAGATGAATTTCATGTAATTTCAATACATTTCCAGACTCATTACCGTATATATATATATATATATATATATATATATATATATATATATATATACTAGTGCTGTCAAGTGATTAATTTTTGTAACTGATTAATCACAAAAAATCCATGATTAATTGCGATTAATCACATTTGTCAACTACTATTTTTTGCGAAGCTTGTAACAGATATTTACTTGAATAATATCTTGGAATCGATGCAAAATCACCAAATATGAAGTATATTAATTCAAAGACTGTTCTAAAATCTTTCTTTGATTCTTAAATATGCTCTGAATGGAGACATCTTTTCAGACATTTTTCTACGAAGCATTTCTCAAAACTGTCCACAAGCACCACAATCCAGCAGTGTTGGTTTGGAAAGGCCCAGTGGTAACTTGAACACGGTGTTTTGTTCTGAGATGTATAGCTAATAAGGGCCAATATTTGCAAAGTATGCAAATTATTTTTGAAGTAAATCAAACTGAGTTAAAATATTTAACTGAGTTACAATTTTTGGATTAATCACCTGAGTTAATGCTTTAATTTTGACAGCCCTAATATATATATATATATATATATCTATATATATGCATAGTATACGTGCATAGTATTCTAAAGCTGTCGGTGATCAGATCATAGCATTTCCTTCCGCTGTAGCTGCCCAGAACTTAAATTTGTCCTTCTGTTTTTTGAGACGCCAAACAGGATTAGATGGCACTCGTTATAATCCTCCCACTTTCTTCAAATTGTGGGGTGACACAAGGGACACGGTGCTGTGAGACACCGAAAGAAAAAGATGTTTTCCTTCTCCTTTCCACTGTTTTGTTTTATATTTAATGTGACTGCCACTCTTTTTGTTCAATGGAACGCATTGATTTGATGCTGTGGTGGCGCTTGACAGTGTGCAATTGGACACTCACATGGTAACTTTGGTCTTAATACTGATCAATGGCAACTCCAGTTCAAGAAGGACACCTCATCAGATTGCACTGTTTGTTTTTCTCTTGCGCCGCTGCATTATCACAATTCCTGGTCATCTTTTTGTTCGGATTCATTAGGGCGGGTAGGTACTTGATGTCAGAAGGGAAGGGATGCACTTTGTGTTTAGAACTGCCTTCAGAAAATCTCTTCTTTTTCACGTTTTGCAATCATGAAGGTCATCACATTAGAAAAGCTATTTGATGTTGCAAATAGTACCCTACTTAGAAACGACTAGTAAGTCACTGAATGTTCATCAATGGGATGCTCCAAGTATAACATCATCTTTTTGTGACTTGGACTGTGGCTTACCTTCACGTCTCATCCACCCTTTGTCCAAGCCACCGTTGAGGGATTTTATATCAATACAGATCAATGAGTACTGTCAGTGGTCATTAACAATGCTCTGACTCAAAATTGGAAAAGCTTTGTATTTAATAACAGCTCTAAATTTAGCGCAGCTCATCATAGATACAAGACAAACTGAGGAGAAACTTCACTTTCTTGTAACATGCTTTTAAAACACCCTAATCATATTAATGGCATAATGAAATTGTGCAAATACTGGAAATGTATCTACTGTATATTGGTTCCTGTATAGCAGAGGTATTCAATTAAAAGTCACAGAGGTCCACGACTAAAATTTCTTCCAATTAAAAGGTCCGAACCAAAGTCCAACTTCCCTTAAAGTCTAGCCTATGTTCACATTTTTATATAGTTTCAATATTTAGTCATTTTCAACAGAGCGCACTTATATACTAAATATTTAGCAATGTTCCCATTAAACACCTTTGCCAGTCAAACAAATATAAGGCGTTTATTTCACATTCAAGAAAATGTGGCTCCAGGAATTTAAGGGTGCCACTTCCAGAAAAAAAACTGTAAAATATCTCCTGCAGAAATATATCAAGTGCTAAGCATTGAGTTAACATCTTTTACCTTTTTTTCTTAAATCCAAGAGTTATCAGCCTAAAAAAATGGAAATCCTAATTATCCAAGTAAAACAGGTCAACATCTTCAGTACACAATCAATAAAAATGGCTGTCCTCATCAAAAGCTTTGTCACCACCTTTTCTTTTGAATATTTTTTTAACTTCTCTTAATGAGAAAAATGAGTTTGTGACTGCCCTGCCAGTGACTTAAATCTGGGTTGGAACGGAGTCAGGGCCATTGGGATTTGGTAGATTATTTCACACATCTGGGCTTTGTGTTTTCCTTTAAATAATGTTTGTGCAACCACATTTAAGCACTCCTTCACAACTTCCCCATCACTTGAACGTTTTTTTTATGTTTCCCCAAAATCCATGATACTTTTACTGAATATTCGTTTGCATGCCGCTGGGATGTAAACGAAAATGTACAAATCTGTTGTACTGCACTCGAAGTTCGATGTTTTTGCCTGCGCTCACCTCAAACGTCAGCGGATAACTGTGCACAAAAGGGCGGTGCTTTGTTTCGTTGTGGCGCTTCGCAATGTTGCGACGGTTTCGGAGCATATGATGCACTCTGGTTTTGAATCGGCTGCGGCCAGAACGAAACTAAATTTCTCCGTCCATTCATTTAAAACAACACGCATCGACCTCGCTAACTTTTTAGCAAGGCATACTGTCAGCAGCACTCTCTTCCGGTCAGTGGATCGTAAACAAAAGATTTGATTGGCTCAAATAAGTGACGCCTTTTCCGTATTTACTAGAATTACTGCGCCAACGTTTGTGAATGCGCCCTGAAAAAAATTCATTATAGATTGGCCATGGGTCCGGTCCGAACCATCGCGCGGTCCGGATCCGGACCGCGGTCCGCCATTTGTTGATGCCTGCTTTATAGCTTTGCTTTGGCCCAATACGTTTGACGGTGTTCACTGGACTTGATTTTTTCCTTACATATTCTTTATATTTTAAACATCAATACCACAATTTGGCTTGTTTTCTTTTCTTTCAATAATCGTTGCTATTGCAATTTCGGACATGGTGCTTTATATTTTGTTACACACCCTGCAAATTGACAAATTGTGACACTGCTTATTACCATTTTGTGTTTATGCAGAGTTTTGCTGAGAACACCATGAATGAGCTGCTGGGGTGGTATGGCTACGACAAAGTGGAGCTGAGAGATTCGGACAACTTGGATATAGGCGAAACGCCGCAGCACATCTCCATCCTGAAAGGTGCAAGACACTAATACATATGAGAGACGCACATTCATTTCATTGAAATGTACTGTAAACTACAATGGCTGGTCCAATTATTGGAACCATCAACATTTAACAGAAACGCAATTTAACAGCAACTGTGCCATCGTCTGAAACAGTCGAGAATCAATATTTAGCTAATAAGGGGAAAAAAACATAAATGATGCAAACAATGCTGATTATAAATTTCACTGTATTAATTTGTGTAGATTGCAATTTTGTGAGTTGAAGTCGGACCATTACAATTGTTGCTGTGATTAACCAATCAGAGGACAGAAAATGCCGATGTAAACGAGGGCCCCTCTGAGGCAAAATTGAAATCTGATTGAACTGAACTCACGTCGCGACAAGCAGCAATTTGCCAAATACAAGTGAAAGATTCTATAAACAGGAGGCTTCAAGCTGTTTATTGCCACTTCCAGCCGCAGTTTACTGTCTAACGAAACATAAAAAAAAAGAATTACACGCTGTGTATTTAACCAAAGCACATTGCTTTCCCTTATGCAACGTTCACTCCGCAGGTGAAATGACAATTGGCCTCGCGTTTGTGGTGTGAGTTTGATTCGGGGATATTATAAATATAGCTGCTTCATTCATGCCATACCACAACAGAGAAGATGAGTTCCTCCTTCTTCTCTGGCAGAACAAAAAAGCATGACCATTGCGAGTCAATCAGGTGGCCAGTGTTTGTGCCGAAATGTGTGCTAATGCTAAATGCAATTTCTATCTTGGTTCACAATTCAACTGCTGTAACCAAGTAAAAACACTTCGCTTTGCCAGCCTTCTCGCTCTCCATTCTTCAATCCTGCTCTTTTTTGACTAGGTCCTGGAATCTGGCTTTGTTGTATGGCTCTTTTGATCAATTGAATATTGTGTTTTTTCATGCTATATATATATATATATATATATATATATGTGTGTGTGTGTGTGTGTGTGTGTGTGTATATATATATATTTTGCTTTTGGGGTTTTTAATGGAGAGTTTTGTTTGGGTGTTAGAGCTTGATGTCGCCTTGCTCGAAGATTTGCATGCGCTAAAAGAGATTGAGAATATCACTTTTAAGCAGTGGCGGACCGTGCATTTCACAACTGGGCCTTCAGTGAAGTCCTACTCAGTCCTACTTGAATAATTCCCCCTCATGTCATCATTTATGACACCACGGCTGGAGGAATGATATTCAGAAACACACTTACACAGTAGTAAGTGTGTGTTGGACGACCTCGCTTCTCTTTAAAGGTCCGTCTTGAAAATGGCCTCGCAAGTGTGTCTGCAATTAAATCCACACTTTTAAAATAGCAAGAATATATTTTCGATTTTTGAATGGTCGTCTGTTATGACTCTCGGGTGTGTCGATTTCGCATAGCGCTGTCCCCTCAGGAGTGAGTCTCCAATCATAAAACGCGTTCATCACCCAGGTTCTTTTTGTTAATGAAATAGGGACAAAATGCATAAAATACAGGCATCTGGATGGTTTTCTTTTTTTTTTAAGCCTTTTGTTCTCACTTTATTCTCTACATTACTTTCAAGGCCAGAGCTAAATATCAGAGAGAAAAAAACCCACAATTTATTCATTCTGGCATGCACCAAATTGAAATAATTCACATTTGAAGGTCATTTGCTCTGTCGAAATGGACTTGCAGTGAGGTGAACAGCATCTCGTCAGTGTTCCTTCTATTTTACTCACAGAAAACATGTTGGCAAAAATTCCTACTTCAAGACAGAACAAAGATGTCTCTCCGGATCGAACCAACATCTCTCAGTGTCTGCCAAACTCCAGAAACGGAATCTCAGAGCACCCCACCACACCGTCCACCTCTACAACCAGCACCAAGGAACATGGCAACCTACATGTCACTGTCCCTGTGTTACCCCCACCACTGATCAAGCCGCCGACAGGTAGAGACAGCTTTTTACACCCGTTTGGTTTACACAAACACATGAATAAGAACAAGAAGGTATTTACAGGATACGAGTCTATACCACTTATCAGAGATGGAATCACTTGAGCAAGACTCCAGTAAGTCTCAAGTTTTAACCTTCAACTCCAATTGTGCATTTGACTGCATCCTTGCTTAGCGTTTGCCGTCTGAGAGGCCGAGCGACTCACATGCCATAGACGCATGGATCAGTTCAACATGGGAGGGGAGGGGTGCTCATGTGCAGTGACCCAGTCTGACGTCACAGTCCGTGCTACCTGCTGCTGCTGCTGCGTTTCAACCGCAGAAACATTACATTTAAAGATATCAATTAAGATTCATTGTAGTGTGTTTGTCACTGATGGTGTAGTGGTACATTCGCCTGACTGGTCTGCGGACACCGTGGGTTCGTTTCCAACTCAGTGACTGTGTCTGTGTCTGCCCCGTGACTGGCTGGCGACCAGTTCAAGGTGTGGTGGTCAGCTGAGATAGGCTCCAGCACCCTTCCGCGACCCTGTACAGGATAAGCGGTGTGGATAATGACAATGATGCCACCATGGACGACTGGTTAGCACGTCCAGATGATAGATGCAGGGTTCGATTCTGGCGCCGGCTTTCCTGTGTGGCGTCTGCATGTTCTCCTCGTGCCAGCATGGGTTTTCTTTGGGAACTCCAGTTTCCTCCCACATTCCAAAGAGTAAGTTTGAGCGTGCTTGGTTGTTGGTCTTTGTGTGCCCTGTAATTGGCTGGTGACCAGTTTCTTTGTGTACCCCATCTACTGCCCCAAGATGGCTAGGATAGGCTCTAGTACGCCCACGATCCGTATGAGGAAAAGTGGCTCAGATAATGGATGGATATTGTAATTTAGTAAAAAATGCGTTTGACCACCAGAGGGCCTTGTGGGTTTACAAAACCCACCAACCCTACTCATAGCCAACTTTACATAAAGTTCTTCATTTACCCAATTTAGAATGTCATATGACCTAACTTGTATGCTTTTGGACTATCGCAGGAAGCTGGGGGATATTACAGGGAAAACCGACACAAATATAAAGAATGTACAGACTCCACAACGCTGATGGCCGTCCATCTTTTGGAATAGTTGCAGAAAAGCTACAGAAAGCAAATGTGGAGGAAAAGCTGTAGGAAAAACACATCCAGTTATTCCTTGATAAAAATGATGATCGCATTTTTAGTTTGTTCAGCTTCAGGGACATCCGACTTCAGAGATTCCACAGCAGTCCTTAGCAAGCCGGAGGCCACAAAATAGTGAATCAACATTCAAACTTTCCCGTGTTCCCGCGGCAGGCAGCAGGCACAAGTGTCTAATGAGCTAGCTACCTGCTGTACGGCTTGTTGTTCTCCACCTGCTCCAAGTGTCAATATTGCCTCACAAACTCTCCAAGGAGATGTCCTCACTCTTCGACCAGACAGCGGCATCATTATCTCTTGCGTCTGCTGTCGCACAGGAGGTTGTTACGCCCTGTGGAAGGTACGAGCCACCTTGGCATCGCTGAAGAGGAGTCCCCACTGTCCCTGCCATGGCAGGGGGGAAACAGATGGTGCGGTGCCACTTAAAGCCCAGTACCCGGCCAACACCCCCTTTCGAACGGCTCTCTCCTCAACCCCCACGCATACGCTGAATTATTCATGTACCGTGCGAAATCTGACAAAGCCTCTTTTGAAGTGTGGGTTTTTATACACATATCAGGACAGTCTGAATATTTGTTAGTGCAACGCCTTCCTCGTGCAGATGTGCATGGTTTGAGATGGCCTTGTTTTACGAGGTATCAGGCAGGTGCAGAACAGTGAAAAACAATCCACCTCAAATTGTGTCTTTCCATGAAAATGAAGACACTGAACGACATTGTGAAGCCGCATTTACCCTTGCTCCTGTTCATTTTAATCCAAGCAATTTACTTACACCGTCAATCGTATTTTTCTATTTTTTTTTTTTTTATGATGAGCAGTGGGCATGAATCCAAAAATAGAACACATATAAAAGACAAATAAAGGTTCTTAGATTTCGATGGCGAACAGAGGAGAAATAATCAGTTTTGCATTTGGTGTCTTAATAACCTGAGGGAGTGATTCTTTTAATCGCAAGTTAGTCTTTAACTTCAAATGGGATGGCCCTGCAGGTGCATTCATCCCAACAAGAGGTGGCCAGCATGTGATGAGGGGAGACAGACTAATGGCTGTGCTTTTTTTTTTTTCTTCACACCCGCATAGTCATAATGTGAAAACTGGGAGACGCCGAGACACTCTCAGAGGATCTTTCTTCACTTAACACAACAGCATCAGCACTAAAAGCCTGTCGCTCATCACTGGTCACAGAGCCACAGCTTAACACCAAAGAGCCTTTTCAGTGTCACTGAGGGTCTCTTCAGAATCATTTGTTGTCCACATTGCAGCACTGCGGCTACATACATTTTAATGAGGGCATAAAACATTTGGAAGATTTAAAGACATATGTATTTTCGCTAGTTGCTCCATTAGGTATACCTGCACAACCTCATGCAGGCTTGAAATAAGCAGTTTGGCTTTGCAGTTTGTTATTCAAATTTCTGCTTTTGTCCCTCATTAAAACACGAATCGAAAAACTGAGAATCAAAGATTTTCAAGATTTTTTTTTCTCATCATGGCTTCACTTATAGTAGCGTCGGCGGTACTTTTTTAGTCGTTCATTCTTGCTCTTGTCCGCTTCAGCCTGTGTAAGTGGAGAAGAGATTGGCACAGTATTTTTGATTTTGTAGAGGTGATCATATGAGCTCACGTTTGATGTCATCAAATCCAAACTATTGTGCAGAACGCTTTTATACTTTCACAGGTTGAAGTGGACAAGTAGTATTGTGTATTTGCATTTCGGTGGCGATTCGCCGCCGTTTTAGACAATGAAAGCGTTATTACCTCGCTTGCCACCCTCCTGTGATTTAGACAGCTGAGAACGGAAAACAATAACCTGCCAAGCTCCAAAAGGGGGCGTGCCAATTTGTTGTAAATCTCATTGCAAAAAAAAAAAACAAAAAACAAAACATAAATCACTGTGGAGTCTTTTAGGAGGCTGAATTTTAGCACTGATGTCATTTTTACAAACCTATTATATAAGTGCTAATGTTAAACTCATCCAAATGCCCCTTTTAAACTTGTGAGGTGATCTTTAAAGTCCTCCTTGTCTCTTAAATAACAAAGTAAAAAGACTGACGTGACCGCAATGTCAAGCCATTTGAACAACGTCCTGGAAACGCAAGACCATGGACATAACAATAAATGCAAAATAAATCTAATCTAGTATCACTTAATAGTCTAATGAGGAACAATCTTATCTTCAACCATTACAATTACATGGATTAGAATAGATGACAATGAATGAGTGAAATCAATGAAATCTAAGCATTATTATGGATACATTTACACCGTGTTTAGTCACGCGACAGATTTTTGTAAAGAAAACCTTTGGTTAAACTTCGCCTTTAAGCAAATCTCATGTGGCTTACTCAGTGCAACCCAACTCCCTGATGCTTGGTGTGAGTACGTACATACTGTCGTTGTACCTTGTACCACCAACGCCTGCTCAATTCCACATTGATGCCATGAAATGCACAGAGTACAAATATTATTCCCGCCCCATTGCATCTCCAAAGTTTTTACAAAGTTTTGTGGGAACCTGTTTTGTGTAATCCTCCTAACTGCAGCTGTCCTACAAATGTCTGTTTTACAATTTGTATTATGAATGCAACTGATGCAAAAAATCATCAGCAAGGGGTGGACAAAAATGTGTCCATGTTACTGCAATATTGTTTTTGTAATTTAGTCTTTTAAAGAGCATTGTTTTAAGGAGGATACATAGTTTAGTTTTCTCATTGACTGTATCTTTTACTAACAATCACAACTACATGCCTTTCCAACAGATGAAGATGCAACCAGCATCCAGATCATGTGCGCCTGGTGCCAGAAGATTGGCGTGAAACGCTACTCTCTGAGCATGGGGAGTGAGCTGAAGAGTTTCTGCAGCGAAAAGTGCTTTGCTGCATGCCGCAGAGCCTATTTCAAGAGGAACAAGGTAAAAAAGTAGTCCCAACAAAATCAGTTGCAAGAAAATGGCCAGAGCTGGGGGCGGAACGGTCCGACCCTTCGGCCTGGCCAGACGGCCATTTTTGGGGTGGGAGGTGACAAATTTAAAAAAAAGGGTTCGATTAACTAAGGTTGGAGGTGGATCTTCATGAATCGGCCCTCGTGCACGTGATGAACCGACTCGTAAAAGGGTCAAACGACAAAAAATTGCCTCGTCAAAAGCGCCACTACCAACTGTTTGTGTCTGAAGAGACGTGAGACAGCAGTGTGCGTTCAAGCGTGCCTGTATTTCCTTATTCGGACATCATGTGACCAGCGCCTTCCACCTACTACTGTGGCACTCCATGACAAGGGGTGGGGTGAGGGGGGGGGCAATACCCGTGAACCTGCTTCGGTTTGATGAAACGCTTACCACCATAATAAGCCCATAATAAGGTGAGCGGATTTGAATAGTAAATTAGCCAGCTAATGATTGTTATAGGGACTGTGGTAGTTTTTCAAGTCATGAGCTAGCCCTCGGTTGTTTTTAAGCTTTGTGTTGCGAGCCAAAATTTACTTTACAAGTGTTACGTAATGTCAGAATAAGGAAATACAGGCACTCTTGCCGACAATTTTTATGAATAAGGCCGGAGGGTTGAGGCCAGATGGTACAGAAACTGGACTGACCGTCAAAAAAGGGTCAAGTGCCCAGCTCTGACAATTGCATATTTCTTTGGTCCTGAACAGCTTTGTGAATGCTGCTTGAGGGAATTTGAACCGGTTAGCGGTTTAATTTTTTTTTACCATGTTTCACGTTTGATGTGGTTTAAGTGATGAACGGATTGTTGGTATCCTTCACAAACTGGTACATACCATACTTAGACAAGCACATGTCCAAAATCCACATCATTAGATGTTTCCATTTTTAATCCCTTTTTTCTAATCTTTGGGTAAAATGCACTCATGCTCCCATATTTTCCTATTCATGTGCAATTTTTCATGCTGTGCTGCTGCCTTGGTAAAAGGAGCAAAGTATCATTTGATTGAAAGGCACCATCCACACATTCCAAATAGGGGACCTGCTCTGTTACCCGTCAGCCAGGTGCACACCTCTCTTGTTGACGTCAAATGTTCAGCATTTTGTCATGATTGCTTTGAATACAAAATGCAAACTGCGTTTCACTCGAAAGCGTTGGGAATAAACTAAAACCTGACTTGATCTGTAAAAACATTCGCCAGGCGATACTCTTGGTGCGTGATCGCGTTGATCAGCTTTGATATTGAGTTTTTCTCATTTCACTAGCATTTCGTTAAACAATCTCTTCTCTGTCTTGTACGTCCTAAAGCTGGGATATTTAAGGAGTTACACTGTGAGTATGCTTTGTACTGTGTGTCCTTTTCTTGCTTGTCTGTCCTGAAATCAGTTACTCATCCGACACGATCACCTCCTCTGCACCCCACCTGCACAGCAAGCAGTATTTGCAAAACAAAGTCGTTTCCTTTTATTTTCACCGTTTGTCCACTTTGTCAACATGACGGGTTGATCTCTTTTACTCTAAGTTATCGCTGCACTTTCCCTAAACGTCTTGACAATTCCAATATTTAACATTTTGATGCCCAGAGGAGGGAGTCACAAGTGAGACTCTAGTCGTAACCTTCAAGATTTAAGTCAGTCCCAAGTTAAGGGCGCTTGGTTTTCGTGGTGTTTGCATGGTGCAAGTTTTCTCATATTTGGAAGTGCTTACATAGCAGCCGTCTAGGAAGTCGCAGAGAGCCTTTTCCTGCTGGTTGGTATGTTGCTGTTATGCTCTAAAATCATTCAGCCTCTTCCATCTTCTATTGCAGCGGTGCCCGACCAGCGTGACGCAGACCGGTCTTTTTGGACTGACGGGCGACGTGTTGCTCAGATGAAAAAATTTCAATATTTCAGTTGACGTGTGTCAAGACCACACACCAGCTAACGAAATGAGTATCGCTAGCACATACGAAGCCCGCTCGTTACGCCATGTGGCCAGCAAATCCCCCATCGCCCTACCACCGCCATGTGTCTCAAATTTTCAAAATGTTTTTGCTAGCACATCAGGTTTTGGTGATATTTTCATTTTCATTTTTTATAGCTATGCTGTTTCAGAAACAAATTCCACCTGTTGCTTATTCATAAATATTCCGAAATATATTATGATATTACATGTCAAAATATTATTTAATGATTATTATTATGATTGTTATTAAAACCTGATGTGCTAAAGCAAAAACGTGGGCAGATACAGAATCACCTAAACACGATTATTGGCATCTCCGATACAAAAAAATATCCTAAAAATGTGTTGACCAGTGTTACTCTACTAACTTTATGTTTTCATATTTTTGTTCGACTCTTTCACTCATACTTCCAATTCCATCACTTCAAACTTCGACTAAACTTCCCTTGGTGAAAACTATCAGAACGATGTCCAAGTCAATAAAGAGTGGGAGGGTGGCGCTCTGCCGTCACATTAAAAGGCGCAACCATTTAATAATGAAAATGAAATATTGTCATAAAAATGCACTTCTATCTAGTTTTAGATGATCAGAATAAACAAACAGTTATTGATGAGTAGAATTGATTTGTTTATCTCGAGCTTGTCAAAAAAATGACCTAACTCTGGTTTGTATTATCGTTGAAAAGTGTGACATGTGCAGCCGGTCCTCGTGCAATACAAATGTAATTGCCACCGTAGGGACACAGGCGCTCTGTTTCTTTTCGTTTTTTGCTGGGACTCCATTTTGACTAAAATGTGTGGGAAGGGGATGCATGGAGCAATGCGCGTGTTTGGATGCAGACTGACATGAACCCTGAAAAATCTTATGAATGGAACCACATGCACATCTGTAGCTTTGTAGACCCAAGCAGTCTGCTGACGTGCAACGCAGAGGGGATGAATTAGCCGTTAGACTGAATGCGTGATTAAGTCCCTACTATCTGGTGTCTTAGTAAATTAAACCCTACTTAAGGTAACTTGTGCCATGTGTTGATTGATCCGTAGTTGCTTGGAAGTGTGTCATCTTCACACCATCTCAACAATGGCCATTAAGGTGTCAAAATAGAACGCATCAATTCAAAATATTTGTTGGCATTTGTTTGAAGCTGCACTTTGGAGCCTAAGCACCACATTTATCACCGGACATTATTGTGAATGTGTTACTGTAAAATTAGTGTTGCAAATAGAAAGAGATCATACACTTGCTTCAAAAAGCAACAGAAATACCTAAAAATGAAATAAATAATAATATATATGTGGACCCTTTGGTGCAGTTAGAAAAACAGATACATTGGAAAATAAGTTGGCAGTGACCCAAAGTATGTGTGTCACTCACTTGTTGCTGCATCAGCATTTAAAATAATGTTGTTGCGGTTTTTTTCCTGTTTTTTCCTGTTTTATTTGAATCCTGAAATCTAAGTAGCGGTGCGGTGCGGAGGGGGGTAGGATGAGGACGATTGTTGTGTTCGAAGGGTGGGTAGTGACTCCCGCATTATGTTGCATGAAAAAAAAACCTCACTGCCTCATCGAAGAATCTTAATCTTAGGGTGCTGATCGTTTCTACTTTCTCACACCCCTGCAAACCTTTACTGTACATATTAATATTATTAAACACTGCAGGACATGATTTATGAATTATCGGCGCCATCTTGCTTGAGTTCCATTGCACACTAACATCAAAATAACCACACCCCAAAATGCACAATCGCTTAGTTAATATATTTGATCAATGACTCATTTATTACACTGTCGTTGTTTTTCATGGCAGAAGCCATTCTGCAACCATCCTAATTGCAATCTGTTTTTATGCTAGACTCAAACTGTTTTTCATAAAGGAGTGAATGGATAAAGCCAACTTTATTACGCTAATCTTACCTAATATGGTTCATTTAAGTAGCAATGGACCATATTACAATGAACGACAAAATGGGTTCAAAAATTTGACAGAGGGGCCGGACCAGGAGTAGATGGATGAAGTGTTTTGGTGACCTCACCTCATCTGAGAAAATAAATACATTTAATTTTAAATGAAAGTGAACAAAAGCATTGCAAAAATATATGTCTTTGAAAAACCACAGTATTTAGAAAATAAAACATGAACAAGGTTTGTTCATTTCATTTTTTTCAAGTTCGGCGGGCCAGATTAAAACGTTTAATGGGCCTGCATGTGACCCCCAGGCCGTAGTTTGCCCACACCTGGTATAGTGTATATTGTAAAGGCCGCCCGGGTTCAGTTCATATACAATGCTGAATGTTTACGATGTTTACAATACAATTTTACGTATATAGCGCATTTCACTACAGCTGGAGCTGCTTCCAATATGCTGTTATATAAATTGGCAGGTGATTAGAACAGAAATTAAAACTTGTCCAATCACGTGATTGGACTACGACAACTCTAGTTGGAAGTGTAATGTTTGTACTTGTGTTCCCAATTCAGGTTAATGCCACAACCACAATTGTCTGACTGGCAGGTGACAGATGATTCAACATCCCTACTATCCCGAACAAGTTCCAAAGAAAGAAATGAACGATATTGTGGCTACATTGATTTTTTTCACTTGATCAAAATAATAATGATGGAATATTAATTGAGGACAACAAATGGGTTGCCTCTAAGTCAAAAGTGAAAAATAGGATGTATTCCACCACATAGAATCCTCTTTTATTTCCATAAGGCCTGGTTGTCTTGCCTGTCATGTGCGCAATGGCTGAATCTGAGATCATCTTTGCTGCGCTTAATTGTGTTTGTCTTTGGACACTGGAATAAGCCGGTGAGCATTTTTCAAATGCAACTTTGTTGGGAGGTGATTGGCACACACTTGCACACAAATACACGCCTGGAAAATGTATATGAGCCCAGATGGCAGCTGGTACATCTTTCTATCTATCTATCTGTCTGTCTGTCTGTCTGTCCGTCTGTCTTCCAGTGAACACCTCACGCTTCGTTCTGAGCGCCAGCACCTCATTAGTACAATATGCAAATAAAGTGGCGTGGGGCCAGAGGGTCAGAGCACAAACTGGAGATCGGAATAATAGTGTGAGAATGTGTATAGGTGTGTGTGTGTGCGTGGGTGCGTGCGTGTATGTGTGGAGACCAACACAGAGATCCGCCCAGATCTCAGATCAGTGCGTTCTTGTGTTCTTTTGTGAGTGCTAGAGCGACAGAGACAGCTCATTCATTTGAACCGACACGCTCCGAGTTTGTTTTAAATCCCTTCTGCCATTCTAAAATCGTCTTAGATTGTAAAAGAAGATGAATGGCATTTCAGATCTTGTATCCTACATTATATCAAATTTGCGTCTCTCAAAGAACTATTTACTGCAGTTATAGCTGTAATGTCAGCTTTGAGGCTACAACGAACACGATGTGCCAAACGACAAAGGCTAAATTAACATGTACCATGTAGAGAAAGTTAACACATCTTCCTCATAGTTCTGAGGTTCTGTATTTGAATCTCAGCGCCGGCCTTGTTGTGTGGAGTTTGCATGCTCTCCTCATGCTCGTGTGTTTTTCCCCCGGTACTCCGACTTCCTCTCCCATTCTAAAAACATGCATGTCAAGTGAGTTAAACACTCAAACGTTTTCATAAGGAATGCAAGCTATAAGAACTGCTACGCCATTGCATGTATTCCCTGCAAGTCGCAAACTATGATCCTATAAGGGAAGGGCACACTGTGGGGTCTGGAAAAAAAAACTCAGAAAACATCAGCTGCATCTGGTGCGGCAATTACGGCATACAGGATTTAACGATGACTTGCATTTGTTACAAAATCCCCCCAAAAATGCAGCTTCTGTCATGTAATGCCTTTATTTTCTTTCCTTTACAAGCAGTGGACGGACTACACGAAAACACAATCATGCTGAAGCTAAACGTGAAGCGGGGCTGCGGTGTTGTTGGATGTACAGATTAGGGTTTGGTAACAGTGTTATTAGCGTTCGCCTCTGCGAACCGGCACATACTCGACTGTTCAACAACAAGGGCAGCGAGAGAATATTTTGTGTCTCTGCTGCATTATCAACCGCTTTGAATGCTGTAAAGGTGACCAATGTAGTTTTGTAATCATGGAGAGGTGAACGAGTCAGTAAATTTTGCTGATCTGTCGTTCATCATTGGCCAGCGGCCAACCCACCCGTCATTATCATCAGCCAGTCAGTCAGTCACTCCATTGTCGATATTTTAACCATTCTTCCGTGATCGCTAAATCATAGTTCGTCACTGCCAAATTTCATTGGTGTCTTCACTAAGAGCTTCTTTACAAAGCCGCACACGTTTAAAATGGCCAGAGCTTTGCAGTCCGTCCCAGGGGTGAGACGGTCCGACCCTCTGACCCAGCCGGACACCCATTTTGGGGCGGGGGGCAGGGGTGACAAATTTTAAAAAAGGGTTCGATTAACAAAGGACAAAGATTGATTTTAGTCCGGCCTACGAATCGGCCCTCATGCGTGTGATGAACCTACTCGCGGAACGACAAAAATTGCCTTTGAACATGTCAAAAGCGCCACTACCAACTGTTTGTGTCTGAAGAGACGTGAGACAGCGGTGTGCGTTCAAGCGTGCCTGTATTTCTTTATTCTGACATCACGTAACCCGCGCCTTCTGTCTGCTACTGGGGCCTAGGGGGGGCAATGACAGAGACAACAGAGGGGAAGTCAAACCGTTAACCCACTTCGGTTTGACGAAACACTTAACACCATAATCAGCCCATAATAAGGTGAGCGGATTCGACTAGCAAATTAGCCAACTAATTATTGCGATGGGGATTGTGGTAGTTTTTCCGAGTCATGAGCTGTCCCTTGGCCATGTTTGTCAATGCACTTAGAGCTAATTAATAAACGGGACAAACAGTAAAATACATGATAAAAACACAAACTGAGCATGTTGAAGCTATTAATACCATTTTTATTTTTTATATATTACACTGCAGTGCTGTTTTTTTGTGCTGTTTTGTAGGTCTAGAACAGATTGTCATTTCAGTTTGTGTTATTGGGTCCAATTGGTTTTATATAAGAGTATCCTGACTTACTTTTTAAACATGTTTTCTACTGCTTGGTGATTTGCCCAATATTAAGTCTTTACTGTAAATATTAGACGGATCTTCCAAATGGGATCTTGTGAATATTAAATGATTACATAAATTAGCATGAATGAAAAGGCGTCTTACTGATGGCTTATGCTTTGTGCGCTGTCCCTTAGCGAGGCGACACTGCAGCAGAAACCTAAATTAAGTGGAAAATTATTCAGATTAAAGAGATTTTCATAGATCTTAACTGTGTTGGTATCATTTACATTTTATTATCATTATATTTTCTTTTTATTTGGCCTTAGATTAATGGCCACTTGAAGGCGTACTCACTGCTCAGCAATGCATGAACACTCACTCGCTCACTTTAGTTTCAAATACTTTTTATTGGTTTGCCCTTAAACCAAAGTAAAGTATTTACCCACGTTAAAGTCACCATTTTTGTTCCTCATCTGTTTTCCATTCTTGAGTTTCCTTGTTGCCTCTGTTCACTTGTTCATTTTGTCCATCCATAAAAAGCAGCCATTATTTCTCCCCCCAGGCGAGAGACGACGATGGCCTCGGTGGGAAATTACTCCAGCAGAGCTTTACTCAGGACACGCCCAGGCTTGTCTTCAAGACAAACAGCGACGTGCTTGTAAGGACCTTAACCACTTGCCACCAGATAGTGCTTCAGCTTGATGTCTTACTGCGTTTTCTTTTCATGTTGTTCTGTATCAAAGGAGGAGGACCATTTTCCTGTCATGTCTTCCACAAAGACATATTACTTAAAAAGTCAGATAAAGCCACTTTCATTTTGCAAGATCAATATTGCAATGTAGCATATGCACAGACAAGTCTTAAGAATTTCCAGCGGAAACGTCAGACAGGCATGACAGTTTCTGCTGTCCATGTTACAAGCTACTTAGATGCTATGTGACTAAATTTACCTTTGTCGTTAAATGTGTAATAACCTTCAATAGTTGGTGCACATATTTTTTTTACGTTCAAATGCCATCAAAAGTTGAAGATAGCTCCTCCAGCCAACACTGTAGTGTGCCACGATGTGTATTAACATGTTTCTCATGCTGCCACTTACATGTAACCCGCAAGTTAAGATGTCACCTTACACTCAATGCGGTAATTCTGTGGACATGAAGTCCATTCACCAGGGAGACATGCGATTATAACGCACGTTATTAAGTACAGTAGAACCTCCAGGTGGAACACAATGAGGCTCAGATTGTGAAGTTAAATTCAGATGATGAACCCGTCTAAATATAAGTCTAAACCAGAGGTGGGCAACCTTTTTGATTGGCGGGCCGCAATGGGTTCGAAAATCTGACAGAGCAGAAGATGGATGGAGTGTTTTGGTAACCTCACTTTATCGGAGAAAAAAAAACACAGATTTAGTTTTAAATTAAAGTGAACAAAAGCATTACAACAATTTATGTCTTTGAAAAACCACAGTATTTAGAAAATAAAACATTAACAAGGTTGATTCATTTAATTTTTTTCAAGATTGGCGGGCGGATTAAAACGTTTAACGGGTCGCATGTGGCCCCCGTGCCGTAGTTTGCCCACGCCTGGTCTAAACAGTAAAAATAAGCACATGCTAGATGTCGTTTTCTTCTTACATTACATTTACATATTTAAAATTGTGGTTTTTCTCATCCCTATTCATTTGTTTGTCCTTCACGTTCATGACTTAAACAACTTTGGTTGGGGGATGCGCTGGATGTTTCATTTCAGCAAAAAACACAGTTGGAGCTTAGATCATTTTTCATGGCAACAAATGTTCTTCATTGACCTTTCTCACTGCAGGCGGCAAAAGTGAACAACTGATAACATTACTTAGAGCTCATGTTTCATGTAAGTGTCCAAGGAAGAAATACTGGTGAAACATTAACAGTTACTGTAGATTAAAAGTGATTCAAGCACAATGTTTTTGCTGCATTCATCGACAGCCATCTGGAAAAATGTGAAGGCCCTAAATGTATATCAGACAATTTGACCAATCACTAAACACAAACGAATATGTCAACATTTGATTCAAAGGCCACTGTTTGCTTATTTGATTTTTAATTTTTTTAACAGTGACCCTCACGCAAGAATCACGAGGAATTCTATCAATTATACCATGGAAATAAGTTGATGCAAAACATTTCCTTGTTTTTTACTTTCTCTAGGCTATGTTGTTAATGCACTGGAGCCGAGTTTGCTAAGCACAGCTTCAAACACAGACAAACGCTAACAGCGACCATCAAAGGCTATTTAAATGATCTCAACAAAGAAAGAGTCGCATAAACACACAAGTGTGTTGTTCCTAAACTTTATTTTTCATACACAATGTCAATTTTGCAAACCTGTGCATGAGATGGTGGAAGTCGTTTGCTTTCACAAGTCGCTTATAAATATGAAAGCCGCATTTCCTAAAATATGCCCAACTTTGTGAAGAGAGATTTTAAATACATAATGGCCTTTAGCATGTCGCATTGTGGCTTCATTCGTTGCCAGTTGCATCATTCACTTCATACTGAAATAGATGTGTCCTTTTTAGGGGAAAAAAAACTAAGCAATCATGTCAGTTCATCGATGCGCAGACAAAAGAGTTAACTTCATTGCATTTTTATTTATTTTTTCAGTCAGTCTAGGTTTGGGTACCTATGATTATGTTTCTGCTCATCGGACTTTAAACACCTGTTACAAGTGTCAAAAAAAATTGGGGATTTTCTTAAAATGTGTAATTAATACTGAAGGAACAAATCAGGAATTTCTCAGGGTCCATTTTGAAGAGCTGTACAATGATTGTGAGGTTTTAGAGACAGAGAGGTCTAACACAAAGCAGGCGTGTAATTTTATTTCTGTTGGTATTTTTGCCGACGTGCGCAGTTAGAAACGGACGTTTGCGCCGTTGTGGAAATGAACGCTGCTTCTTGCTTGCTTCCCGGCCAATGGAAGTGACTCGTATATAATGTTTTCACTAAATATGATAAATAATCGCACATTAAACTCAAGAGGCAATAATAAAAAGCCATCGGGTCTTTATTTAGCCTTTTTAGCCTCTGCAAGCTCCTCTTTTCTGTCTTCTTTCCACACTTCCTCAACAAGCGTGTTTAACATCAACAATGTCTTCTTGACATTCCTTTCGCAAAACCTCATCATCATCATCATCTGTTGGTCAGGGGTCTATTTGTCTCGTGAGATAGCTATCGTATTTCGCAGCTAAAATAAATGCTCACATCCAAGCTTTTATATTCACTATCATCGGATTACTGGACTGTTTCTGGCCACTAACCTAGTCGTTAGGCCATGTCATTCGGTCAGATGGTATACAGATGATGCCTGGCTGACATGACCGATTGGCGAATTGCATGATAATTGCTGTACTGCAAATGTTTAAACTGCGCCACCAATGTCTGGGCCTTGGCCGCGGTGGAAATGAATGACCGTAATTAAATTGAACTGCAAACATCTGTGTGCAGGATGTGAAGAGTACAACTCCATTAGCGTAATGTGCAGTGGAGTTTTACTCACAGTGCACAGTCGTTAAGTGCCTTCCATCTGTATTTCTGACTGAAGGAACATTTGAGCACATTTATAATTCAAATTTCTTAAAATCAAAGATGGCCTTTTTGACTTAAACTTAGTCATGAATCATTCTGTCGACTAAGGAGAAATTGAGATTGACTCTTGTAAAATCTTAATGACTGAAATGTTTGAAATCTGCTTTTTGAGCATTTGTGATCTCAACAGTTAACGCAAGTTTTTTTTTTTAGGAAACTCCCTTTTAATTGCGTTTTCCCAAGTGCCTTGAGAGATGCTCTCTTCACTTTGCCTTTTTGGGAAAGACATCTTTTCTATTACCCTGCTGCTTTGTCGTTGTACAACAAAATGCATGTTGATTTTGAATTCATGTTTTGGTTAAAAAAAAAACTCATACAATATGGAAATACATTCCCTTTGTTGGAAGGAACAGACAAACAAAGCAACCAACCAAATAACAGAGGTGGGAATAACACCTGGATTCATAGATAAAAGGGGCTTTTTTTTTATGCACCTGGTGCACATTGTCCAGAAAATTGTGACCAAGTGATAATTTAGTTACTACTCAAAAGACAGATTGAGTGCCTTTCTCCCTCTTAGCTGCTGCCAAAGAGGAAGAGGGCAGATAAACAAACGTTGTAATGCCGTGTGGCTAAAATAGTTTTTCCACTGCCAGTTTGCTTCCTCCTGCTTATTAACATTCAGTACCCAGGGATCTTAAGGATGTGTGTGATGGATGGTTGTCGTTGAGGGTGCTGACAACTGATTAATGCCTTAATTATCTCCAGCAAGGACCCGCCACTCCTCCCAGAGCTGACAGAGTGAGCTGTGTGTGGCCTAACAAGTAACACTGTGTTTAGGGCTCGCCCACTGCTATCGGCTCTACCAGGGTCACATTCATTCTCTTCCTCGAGAAAAATGTGCTTGCTTTGTTTCCGAAAAGGTGCAGAACAGCGATGGCAGTGAGCAGCAGGTTGATCAAGGGTTAGAAACAAGGACAGTAACTGAATCACTTTTATTAAACTTGAGTGTGGTGGCAGTTAAGGATTTAGAACTTAACCCAGTCTAGTCACGTGTCATTGTAAAAGATTTGATTGCAAACAGTTGCTCTGATCACTATTGTAATACTTTATACAAAGTGAAAGTATGTTGGTGATTGGCCAACTGGGTTCATTAGGTTGGCTAATGGCTCACATAACATTTGACTGTTGGCATTCATTTCTACTCAATGTCCCATTCATGATGGCCCTGCCTCGGACTGGGAATAGGTCCACGCCGCAACTGTTGTGACCCCGAACAGGGTGAATGGATGATAAGCACACAGTTTCATCACAGTTTCATCTACTTTCTATATTGCATATCTTCACGAGGGTTGTATGTGAACTGGAGCCTAAGGCCAGCTGACTTTTGACAAGTGTCAGGTTGTACCCTGGACTAGTTGCCGACCAATCACAATGCACATATAAACAAACACCCCTTCAAACCTGAATTCACACCTAACAGTTTTTGTCTTCAGTTAACCTAGACTCTTTTGGATATCTTGTGCTTGTCAGTTTAGTTTTAATGCGTCATAGCTATCATTTTACTAGAATGTTTGTGAAGAAGAAACATGTGTTTACTTTCTTTCATTTAACTTGATCACATTCCACTTGCTATGTTTATTTTATGGATTACTGCTCATATGGTAGTAAGAGATTTATTCCTCAGGTGCCATCAAATTCACCAATCCATCGTAACTACTAGCTTCACAATAAATTCGGTCAAGTGCATTTTACTCTAAAAAGACTAAATTTTGTCTAAGTCAAGAGGAAAATTTACTCAAATAATTTCACACTATATATTTTACTCTACAATTTGACTTTGTTTACAAGGGTCTTTCTCGAGTAAAATGTGATCTATGAAATTTACTGTGTATTTCTTTTCTCCACTTCACCACTAAAATGAAGACAGTATGTTGCGTGATTGCACACAAAGTCACCATAGCCCCACACAGACACAAAGTTTTCAAAGTGACTAATTTACATGAACTACTGCAGAAACAAGAGTCAGAACACCGCTGGTCTCACATTCAATCTGTCATTATCTTGCCGACTATGATAAAGGAGCTGAGTTGACTTGTTCTTCTTTCATGGCATCTCTGCTTGGTGAGCCTATTGGGCTATTGCACAAGTGTACTGTACACAAAGAAAGTTAGACCATTTCTTCTGGCTGAATTCTCCTAATTTTTTTATTTGATTAAAATGTATCTATATGTTATTCAGTATACGTAATATTGTTGAGTTACTCAATAAATGTGCAGTCTTGCGTAAGTAATTGGATGAGTACTTTTATTTGAGTAATGTCACTCAAGTCATATTTTTCTGAAGTATTAATAGTATGGCATGGAGAGAACATGCAAACCTCACACAGCAAGACCAGAGCCCGTATTTGAACCTCCAGCCTACAGTTTGACTATTCATATGCACAGACATGTACACAGGACTATGTCAATGTCAGGTGAAAAAGGAAAATGGAATTAATTGACTTCAGACTTCATAATTATTCAGTCAAAGTTAAGTGTTTCTGTGGAATTTCAGCTTCCTTCTCCTTTGTTTTATGTTTGTCTCCAATTGTCTTTTCTTAACACGGTACTTCAAAGGAGAATGTGACCTAATTCAATTCCGGAAGTCTTTTTAAAGCAGGGTGACTGCTACAGTATGGGTAACATGTGTTTTTGTCGTAGGTATGTGACTGGTGCAAGCATATCCGCCACACCAAGGAGTATCTCGACTTTGGGGCTGGTGAACGACGGCTGCAATTCTGCAGTGCCAAATGCCTGAACCAATACAAGATGGACATTTTTTATAAGGAGACCCAAGCAGCACTGCCTGGAGCTCTGTGTAACCCGGGACATGGTGTTGGAGGCGAGGGTAAGGCAGAGTGCAGTGGCGGTGTACAACTGCTCACCCCTGAATCCTGGGGAACGCCAATATCGGACGTTCGCCGTAAAGCTGCCTCCCCTGGAGGCCCCCCCAACTCTTCAGCTCTTTGCACTTCATCTGCCACATCGTCCTCAGATGCTCTTTGCTCTCCGTCCTCCTCTTCCTCGTCCGCCAAGATTCCTACACCTCGACCCCATGAGAGTCCGACACTCCCACCCCCTCCCATACCTACTTTGCATCCAGCGGTTGGGGTCCCTCCAGGGAGTCCTCCCATGGTGATGACTCCCCGTGGGCCAATGCCTTTGCCTCTGTTTATGGAACATCATATGATGCAGCAGATCCGGCCGCCATTTCTTCGTTCATCTGTCCATCCAGGCGGACCCAACAGTCCCCTGTCTAACCCGATCATTCCTGGGATAGGTCCCCCACCTCCTCCCAGGACTCTTGGTCCTGCTTCTAGCCCCATGCACAGACCGATGATGTCCCCTCATGTCCATCCATCATCCAATACCAATCCTGGCATCATCCCTCCCCACCCTGGTCTCCACATACCAGGATTCCCCCCTTTCCCTTCACTCAATGTAATGCCCAATGGACCCATTCCATTTCCACCAATGATGAATTATGGCATGCCATCCTTAGCCCCATTAGTACCACCACCAACCCTTTTGGTCCCTTACCCCGTCATTGTTCCTCTTCCAGTCCCAGTTCCCATTCCAATTCCAATCCCTTTCAACCCCAAATCTTCCAGGGACCAACCAGAAAACAGTGACCCTCTCTCCTGTGCACCTTTGTCTTCAGATGTTTCAGCATCTGGGCTTTCAAAGTCTCCAGGATCGTCTGGAGGCGAGAGAGGCAAACAAAGAGTAGCTTCTGATGGTGTAGAGTGTCTCTCTCCTGGATGCTCCGATAGAAACAGGTCATCAGTGATGAACATGACTGTGAAGGCCGAGGATAACATGAGCAACATATGCTCAACTGTTGACACTGGACAGTTGGAAGGAGTTATTGATCTAACTGTAAGCCAAAAACCATGCCAACAGCACGACATTCAGAGGATTCTGTCTAAGGTTCATGTCAAAGAAGAGTCAGACGTTGATTCGAGCTCTTCATTGGAAAGGGCCGAATTGCAGCAACCCCTCACTAATACTGAGCTGTTTGTAGCCACCAGTTTAGAAACATCAAATCCTCCTCCCAGCAAAAATTGCTCTTCTTTCATCGCTAATATTGAACCTGACATTACCTTATCACCAAGGACCCAACCTCACCCTCTTCCACAGATTCAAACTAACCCTGCTGCCTCATCTAATGTCATTGTCAATGGTACAGGGTGGCATTCACTTCACACACCTAATTTGAACTTCGGCACCACTGGAGCTGGGCTGACATCCGAGGGAAATGTAGGGGAGCACCCAGCAAATGGTGAGTTGGAACGGGAAGCCCTGAAAGAGAACAATTGTTCGGTGAGAGAATGGGAATCTGTTAAGCGTGGCTCAACGCAAGACCTGATGGTAGAGGCCACAGAGGGTAAGGCAGACCCTGACTCCAACTTGGAGGAGGGTGAACATGCTTACACGTTGCCACTGCTATCTACTGGGGGTCGTGTGGTTATCCAGCCTGTGCCAAAGCCTGGCACCGAGAAGACTGCCATCCTTTCCTGTTCCATTAGTGCACCATTATCAGCTGCTGGAAGCCCTGAGCTGGAGCCCCCAATGAAGAGGAGGTGTCTGCGAATCCGCAATCAAAACAAATAAGGTTGGTCTTCCACAGTGTCCTCACACAATAGCTTTTATGCAAATGTTTGTGTATGGATTTAGACAGAGTCCTACGATATTTGCTTATTCACAGTTCGGTATCAAATAATCAGTTGGGTTTCTCTCTACTCTCACCACCACTATATCCCTACCATTTGTCAGTCATCCAAAATAATCTTGTTTTCCATAACATAGATATGATTAGCTCAATATTGAAAACGTGTTTTAGTTTTTACCAGAAAGTTATTTAGCGTCCACTCCAGATTGATTTTAAAATGTGGTGCTTGATGAGATGCTAGTAAGTTATTGAGAATTTTTGCCAAATCATGGATTCTATCCAGGTATACAGTCTAGGTGCGTGTGTATGTGTGTGTGCGTGGGGGTGTGCGTGTGTGTGCGGGGGCGTGGGTGTGTGTGTGGTTGCCCCATCCGAAGCAGCTGAGAGGTCTGAGGTCTTCTTCAAGAACACTTGGACACGGACACACTGGCCGGGGGTCAAAACCCCATTCTCTTGAGTTGGGAGACGACCGCTCTATCAGAATCCGATTCAGAATGTGTTTTATTGTCATTGTACTCACTGTACAACGGGATTGGAGAGCTCCCCTCGTCAGTGCAATATAACAAATATTATAGTTATATATGTCAATTAAATCAATTAAGATTGAATTTAAAAAAATATATATCACTGAACCATACCGCTCCATAATAGCTGTATGAATTTGTGGTCTATTTTTCACTAACAATCACTTTACGTAATTTTTAATCAGGAAAATAATATGTTGCGTTTTCAATTTTGTCAGTTTGTTTCGGACAAATCAGTACAAAATACTCTCAAAACGCCCTATCTAGTCAGCAATCTAGCCATGCTCCGCACTCTCTTCCCATGTCTTGGTACGAGTCAGGGAAGGAACTAGAAAAAAATGTGTCCATTCTAAACTATTGTACTTGTACTTACATCATTAATAATTTACATAAATGGCAATCGATCGACACCATAGTTTATGTGGACATCTCCACTCATACCCTCTTAAACTCTAAAAATATCACAATTAATTAATTAAATACTGTAAAAATATCAAAAACAATCATCACAATATTTTTTTATTTTGTTGACGTGAAAATGTTTTTCCTCATTGGAGCTGACATTTAATGTCAATAAAATTCTAAATAATGTGCTGAAGACTTAAGTAGTGCAACATTTTTATGTGTTTTTTGGGGGGGGGAGTGGGCTGAATTACATCGCCATGGTAACACTGCATTCTGAATGAAATCATTGTGAAGAGAGTTGGGCCAAGACACATCTTATATCGTGATATTTCACTTCTATGGATACATTAAATGGTGCATATTAAATTCTTGACCAAAAAAAAACTCCTGAAAAAGAAATAAAAAGATGTGATAAGTATGCGGGATACTAATATGGGCTGCTTACTTTGCATTGCTCCGCAACAGTGTCATAATTTGATGCTGAAAATAATGCCACCAAGAAATGTTTTTGTGGCTAATACACATCTCAACAATCGAAGTTGTAAACGGGGCTTCACGTGAATTTCTTGACTGTTGTAACTTGGGTGTAGGAGGGCTTCCTTTGTTTGCCCACTGACTGTTTCTCCTTTTTCACAGATGGCTACTCCAACGACCGCGGTGCCATCCATGTCACAAACCACACTGCATACACACTCATGCAGGTGTCCTTGTCATCATCCAATCTACCAGCATCACAACTCGCCTTTGACTTCTGCAAGTCAATAAAATGTGCATGTCACAGAAAAGATGACAGCACTCTCGGTCCATGTAACTGATGCTATCATGGAAAGTCTTGAGGAAGCTGCCAGTGGAACCACCTGACAGCAAAGCTCACAGCACAATGGGCCAAGTACGGTAACTTACCAATAGTCACTGTTGATTCAGGTTCCATTGTGAATTACAAAGTATCAATAGAGTGCACCGCGGTGTGCAAATCTCTTTGGAAGTTTGTGAAGGAGTCTTTCTTTTGTAGTCCAGTCCAGTTGGACTCACACAGCACATTTGAATCATTGCTGCAGTGTGTTCCTGACGCTTCACCTACTTCCAAAAACTGAATTGTTGCCCTCTCTCTTCGGCCTTATTATGACAACCAGAAAAGTGCACTTGGCAACCCAATACTCTGTTTTCTGATTTTGATGGGAGGAGCCGCAAACATCAACAATATAGTCAATGTGCGCTGACTAATGAGTCTATGAATAATCGAACAAGAATATTGACGCCGTAAATACCACATCATGGTATTGCGCAAGCTCTTCATTTATCGTTGGCTTTCATTTGTTTTGTCCTACACATCACAGAAGTCATAGAATTACAACAGACTCCTGCTGTTTGGAAGCTGTGAAAGCATGGCAGCCTGTCATGGCGAAATGACACTGCAGGCTCGTACTTTTCTATAATACATTAGCAGTGCTGTTACTGTCACAGGGCACTTTGAGACTGATGCGCTGAATTGAAACAAGGCTGAGAGAAGCCATCTTTTACAAATAATTCTCCAAGCACTTGCTGAGTAAAACAGAACACAACCAAATTATTATGAACAAGAGTAGTCACTCACAAGACAATTTAAATGTTTGCCTCATGTTTGACGTTTCACTTTGCCTTTTGTTAATTGCCAAAATATTTATTTGTTAACTTATGTTTCATATCTAATTCAAGAACCAGCACCATCCATGATCATGCCGTGAGTTTAGACTTCGACTTCTAGGGGACATTGTGCCTGTTGGAGGAAGGAATGCACGATTGTGTTATTGGCTTGCGTTGTGTTAAAACCAGAGCTGGGCAGTCGGTCCCCGGGCCGGAACAGTCCGAGTCCGAAACGGGATCGAGGGCTGACAATTTTTATGAATAAGGCCAGAGGGTCGAGCTCGGAAGGCTACCCACATTGCAGCCGGAGGACGGAGGACTGACTGGCAAAAAAGGGCCAAGTGCCCAGCTCTGGTTAAAACAAACATGTTGCTAAATTGAAAGACAGACTGATGAATCTTAATTGCCAAAATAGCAAGCACTTAGCGTAAGATCAAATGCCCGCTACATGTGACATCACGAATAATCTTCCTTTTTTGTCCTGTTGAGGCTTTTCCATGTCCAAATGATCCCAGCATTTGTGGATCTTACTTATTCCTGGAATTGCAGTCATAGATGCAGTAGTAGCATCCTCATCCAGTAAACGCAGTAAACTTCATTTTGTGTGTGGGATGTGAGGGGGAGGTAGGTGCGAGCAACAGTGGAGATTGCACAGTGCAATCATCTGCTCCCTGTTAGTCATGCATTAAGCTTGCTAAGGCTTTGTTTTGGTGGCACTTGAAGCATTTCCTTTCGCTTCTCTCCAGTCAATATCAATGCCAGTGAAAAAGTCATTCTGAAGTTGCCCTTATCTGCTTGTTTCCGCAGTGTGTTTTTCTGTATTCTACTAAACATCGCTGTGTTCATAATATCCTTTTTTTTAGAGAGAGTAAACATTTTATTTTGGACATGTTCATAACTCGGACTTGAAAATGCTTTTCATCATATTGTCCATTATGTTTTTGTTTTATATCAAACTTAACTGTCTATGTTGCTTCATTCAATTATTTTGAGGGTCACCTACAGTGAAAGAACTTCTAAAAGTTTTCAACCATTTGTGTACACTGCTTTCAGAAACATATACACTGTATACAGTACTGCGTAAGATGAAAGTTAAAGCCTGTGAGACATTCCAAGAGCAAGAGTACAGGCAAATAGTAAAAGTGTTCTTGCATGGGCAGCATGGCATTGTGGATTGATCCATGTTAGTCCTGTCAAATCAGGGTAGGCTGATGAATGATACAATATTTAATTTAATCGCAGAATGGACCTTTCCAATAAAGACACCCTCAGGGCCATATAATCTCTGTCCATGAGCTACACAAAACATAAGGTTAAGAAAAAAAAAAAAAAAGACAGCCGAAATGGTCTGGAATAATATAGTGAAACCTCCAAGGTTGATACAAAGTCCTTTAGAGAACAGTGATTGACCTCTGACCTTGTATGTGCAGAAGTCAGAATCAACTTTTAAAATTACTAAATCATAACACTTTTAGTCAAGTGCTCTGTAAAGTCACATTTTACATCAGATGTACTACATTTCACTTATTTATATTCTCGGTCAGATATGAATTTTAAAAAAAGTCAACTACAGGTAAATTAAATATATGTATAGATATTTGAAACAATACAATGAAAAGGCATGTGATACAATAAATGTAATATTTATTCCCGGCAACTCGTCATATCTTTTGTTTTCTTTTTACCCTTCTGTGATGGCACGAAAAAAACTAAAAGAAAAAGCAAAAAAAAAAAAAATGAAATTTCTGCTCACCGAGTTATAGTCGCACAGGATTTGTTGAGGTGTTGGGTGAGTGCAGGATGGCAGTTTAACCTTTTTGGATTTTTGTTCTACTTTAGATATATTGCCCCCAAATATGGAAGAAGTTCAGACTCATACGACTTAAGTGGAGTTCAACTTTGGAGGTTTAACTGTATTATCGTGTTGCTGAGCATACACATTACAGGAATTATGAATGTGTTCAGATTGTGAAAAAACTGTGCGCGCTAAAGTGTAATTACACGTGTAATTACATGATGACCTTCTAAATTTTGAATCTTTGGGCTAAGCTAAGGAGCTGCCAATTGACCGAATTAATTAAAATGTCATTCCTGAAAAACAGAAGGATTGTTGACCTTTTCCTCCCCCAGTTCATCTTTGCCTCTATCGTGTGATTTTATGTTCTTGGCAGTTAAATCACAAATTGTTGTTAAATCGTTAATCTGCTTGTCCTCCTTTTTAACATACACATACATGCACACTCTCTCTCTCTCATTCTCTCTCACGCTCTCTTTCAAGAACACAATTTATAGTTAGCCTGGTGTTAATTTGCACAATATCGGGGTGCCATTGTAAAAGCTATGATGCTAACCAAGTGTCATTATTACATAGAAATGCCGCTGAATCATTGTTGTTTGTGATGGCAAACAAACAAATATTATCAAGCTGTTTAGATGATAGTCTGCAGGCTGGTTCCATCTCCATGAATTATGCAATGACAACCAACCCTAAACGAGACAAGAAATCAAAAACGTAAACTGTTTCATGAAAAACAACAGAGAAGTTGCCTTATCTCTTGCTTGAATAATCTCTACAGTTAAGACAATGATGCTCACACTGAAGAGGACTCTCACTCTTTCTTTGTACGAAGGGTAATTTACCAGAAACAACTTTGTTCTATTGTGTCGATGTATAGATGATCATGTTTTTTTTTCCGTAACTTGTATAAATTGTCACACTTTTGCTCTCAACCCCAAACATCCTTGTTAGCGATCATCTGGATTACCTTGTGGTGAAATGTCAATCTTTTTGTGTACATTTACATCATTATTTATTGTTGACATGTTTTGCATTTACAAATAACAAAAAAGTGACAAGTCTTTGACCTGAACATTCTGTTTCATTGTAAATGCTTGGAGAGCAATGACATTCTTTTGTAATGATTAAAATGGTGGAAACAACAGTATGAGGAGAAAAATCTTTTTATTATGTGGCCAAAGTTACTTTGGAAAGTAACTTTATTTTGTGTTGTAACATGAGTATTTGTTATTGACTTGCTTATGAAGAAAAATAAATAGAGGCACACACCTGTTTCAGATTGGTCATGTCTCCAGATGCACAATCTACCTGCACAGTGAAGGGCAGGAGAACATGTGTGAGTGACGTTACATTGTCCTTTAGCTATCATTTATTGCAAGTCGCAAACAAAATAGCAGAATTTAACTGTAAGTGCCAGAGTTGCGAAATTGCACTGATCTCCATCTACAGTAAGTCTTCATATCTACTCATTATCAAGCTGGAACCTTTTGAAATAGTGATGATCAAAACGTTTTTGTTTTGTAAGGGGCGGTAGGACTTTCACCAAGGGGTGACGATAAATTAATTTTAACATTTTAATGTTTTATCTTTAGGACCTGAAAATGAAGATACAATCAGAACAAAATCTAAACTATTAATAAATTCAAATCGGCATAGAGATTTTTTTTTTTGATAACGGAATGTACATTATTCCTTGAAAAAAGGGAAGAGGAGCGTGTGCTGGGGGCGGAGGGTAGGGTTGGTCCTTGATTCAAGGTCATAATGCGGCAGCTCTCTCTATCCCCCCCAAAAACAAAAACAACAGCTAAAAATGTTTAGCTGTATTGTAGCGCCATCATCTGGCTTCCAAAAGTACTGATTTTATGTTCAATGGGGTAGTAAGGCACAGCACAAAAGTCAACTGCTAACAAAGACGTCTCTGATCAAAAGAAATCGCTCAGCTAAATAGTTGAAGAAGGAAACCAACAACGTGCCGAGGTGCAGTGCGAGCCTACAACCATGTTGTACCTTCAGATTGAATTCATATTAATTAAACTGTGCATGTGGAAATGATATACAAGCTATGGTTGAGAATTAATACCATCCGCCGTTGTGAATAGTTTCTATGTGTCAAGGGCCAGCACTCCTGATTGTGGAGGGCCTGGGCGGATTGACATGACAACAGATAGACCCTGAAATATGATTGGACCAAAAAAATTGTAACCAACACACTCTGAAATGAAGAGATAGTAATAGACCGGGGATGGGCAACTTAAATCATGGAGGGGGGGGGCTTCATTTTTCATTAGCACTACTGGGAGACCACATTGTACCACGCACTTCCTAACAGATAATGACAAAAATACCATTTTGAATACGGACAGAATTTGTGCATAACTGCTTCATGATCTTAATATATTTCATTTTCCATCCATCCATTATCTGTACCGCGTCTCCTCACAAGGGCCACTGGGGGTGCTGGAGCCTATCCAAGCTGTCTTCGGGCAGGAGGCAGGGGGACACCCTGAACTGGTTGCCAGCCAATCGCAGGGCACACAAAGATGAACAACCACTCGCGTTCACACCCACACTCGGGGCCAATTAACCTACCATGCATGTCTTTGGAATGTGGGAGGAAACCGGAGCACCTGGAGAAAACCCACGCAGGCACAGAGAGAACATGCAACTCTTCCACACAGTAATGCTGGAGACAGGAACCGAACCCAGCACCTCTGCACTGTGAGGCGGACGTGCTAAACAGTTGAACACTGGTCCACCCCCTCATTCATCATAATCTTTTTTGGGGGGGATGGGGGGTTAATCAGCCCATGAAATGCTACAACAAATTGTGATGAATCTCCAATATAGCCCACCCCCTCAAAAAAGTTTTGAAATATATTGTGAAAAAAAACTGACAATGGTGCCCAGCTGTGAGTAGTTTGTGGTCCGCTATAGTAGAGACCCCCCCCATAACTGTTTTTTTTTTCAAAATGTTGAAAAAAACGTTTTTCTTCCAATGCATTTCAAAAGGCATCAAGTGTATGCTGATTTGAGCTATTTGCGGTCTTGCTCTGGCCCTTACTCCGCGCAAATAACGGTGTTCCGCTGTGTAAATTGGAATATTACCATTTACCGCTAGATGGCAGACATAGTTTAGCTGCGCTTGACTCAGGTGTTGTACTGCCCACACTGGGCCTAATATTTCTCCCTTTTCTTTTTTTGAATGCCATGCAAAACAAACAATACATCGAGTTTATCTATGTGAAAAAATATGAAGAAAATTTATTTTTGCCAGAGCTGGGCACTTGACTCTTTTTTGCAGGTCAGTCACCCGCCTCCGACCGCTTCTCGGTACGGTTCCGTCCTCGACCCCCCCATCCTTATTCATAAAAATTGTCGCCCAGGAGCGGACTGTCCATTCTGGTTAATGCACTTATTGATGTTTTGCTGTTCAGCAATTTTGTGAATGGGTGCCTTTTGCACTGGAAGAAAAACCCAATATGTGCTTATTTTGTTGTTTGCTTCAAACCCTTTGCTGTGGAATAATGTATCTTTTACATACATACATTGCGAACATGCATTTTGCCCATATTCAGGACTGTACTGGTGAGTCATGGGAAATGAAGTTCTCCCTGTCTGTGGGAGGAGGCAGATCCCAGCCTGTGTTCCTGTTTGCATGTGCGTTGCTGTAGATGTGAGTGAATCGTGAGGAGTGCAAGACTTGTCTCTTCCAAGCGAACCAGCGTTTTTTTTTTTTTTTTTCACGACCAAAGCCTAATGTCCGGACGAGACCCCGGTTCGAAAAAACGTCCGAAAATGCAAGCGAGAAACCAGGAAGAGAACGCGTACCCATTAAAAATTGAGCGCGGGATTCTCCTTGTGCCTTCGTAGCACTTGTGGCATCACCGAGGAGAAATTTTGACACCAATTGGCAGCCAACATTTCTTGAATGGGCTGAATTGACGTGGTGGTGTTTTTTTTAAAGAAGAGAATCCGAGGCATTTACAGTCGTTCAAAAAAAGGGAAGGGGAGGCGAGTGGGTCAAAGAAAACGCCCCACTGCCACTGCCACTGCCTGTTGCCGTTATCTCCAAATTCAAACTTTCTCGTCGACTTTGAACATGCATCTCCCCCTTAACGGGAGATGAGATGGAATGTGGGACGTTGTCTTTGTTGTTTGAAAGGTTAACGTCTCTCGTTTCGTTAAGGGCCGCTCTCTCGCTAAGTTTTTGGAAGTCTCGTTGCTTTTGGAATATTTCCTTGCCCTCGTTGTCGCACTCTATTCCCGTTGGATACAATCTGGTTGGTCTGGGAGCCCCGAGGCTGCCCCGCTAGGCCCGAGCTTCGAGCTTCGAGCGACGAGCGACGTTTCGCATGTAACAACTCTTTCTTCATCTTGTTGGACGTGCGACGCCACAGACATGTCTCAGGGCGCCGAGAGGAGGATGGAAAGCCGGCTGAAGAAGTTGGAGGACATGATGAGAAATCCCAGGTCTGCGTTGAACCTGGAAAGTTTGCTGGTGAGTCAAGTGGAAGACGTCTCCTGTATTATTTAAGAATGTGGTGGCGGTTGCGCCCTGAAACGTGAGACGCACCGTCAAGTAACGTTGTGATGTGGCTTTTGCGTGCTTTTGTATTAAATCTGTACACCTTAACCTTCTCTGAGCCGTTAGCATTGTCCTTTGTTTTGAGGGAGATTGCTGCTACGACTCTCCCTCGTTCACTTTGTCCTCGTAAAACTACATTTTCCAGCCTGTCCTGTAATCAGATACAAAATCTTGCCATTGCAACGGATTTTGTGGGAAAGTGCAATGGAAGGCAGTGTGCTGGTCTAAATGATGTAGGGTAGGCCTGACTAATAGTTACAGTTGGCCAGAGAACGTGCATTTGGGAGGTCTGTCGTGTCCAGGGATTAGGATTAATTTGTGGATAATGTTCCGCTTTTAGGTTTTTAGGCAGACTAATGTGTAACAGTTGGTCACTGCTGTCAGAAATGAAAGGAAAAAGTTGTTGCATCTGGGAGGTTTTTATATCAAAACGTGAAAACTAACTGGTATACTGTTCCATGTTTAGTCTTAATTTAATCAGATACTCAGCCCATGAAATGAAAGAGCCAAATTCAATTCGAAACGTGACAGTGATTGATGGTTGTAGACAGATCATGTATTGCACCGGGCATCCTTGATTGACTTCCACCTCTCATGATAGGGTCAGTAAGTTTCAAATTATAGTGCAGGAAACTTGTGGTTAGTAAACCGCATTGATGGCAAGAGTTCCAAAGAGAGACATGCTTGTAAGAGATTGAGGGTCTCCTGTATAAAATTGGGGAATTAATTTATTGAAGAGGAGACTAGATGCTATAGTGCTGCGATGACGGCTACGGCAAAGTAAAAGCAGAACGTAACTTAATCATGTTTGTTCATATTTGTCATTTCTTGGTATACATATTGTCAAATGTTACATTGACACATCTGCTTGATGAATTAGCGAGCAACATCTCAACACTTGGGCTGTCACTCACCATTTTCAAGTTGATCCTATCAATTGTTCCATCAATTAATCATATAAGATCATTTTACATGAACGTGTATGACAAAACTACTGTTTATCAACCAGTGATTGTTGTTTCTTTGTTATAGTTTTGTGATGACAAAACAACTCAACAACAAGCAGTATCACACGAGAGGAATTGATGTACTCACCAACCTGTTTGAAACTGATTCATTGTTTTCCCATACCAAAGATTAACATTTCCCTTTCATGAAAACTACAGAAATCAGAGAATGATTAGTGTTGAGAGTCTGAACTCAGATAATTTGGGCAATTTCAATTTAAACAATGACTCGAAATGATTACTCCATTATTAAAATTGTCAATCATTGTCTGAAAATATTAGCGCGAGACTTACAATATTTTTTATACTATTCACGTCGTTTGGTTGCCTTGTTGAGGATAAAAAACATACAACACTTCATGTACAAAAAAAACTTGATTTTCACCAAAATGTATTTTTTGTTTTAACACATGCTTGATAAATGGTTTTGATTTAAAAGATGCGAGTACAAGATGTGAGTGCATCCGCAAAGTTCCACTTAAAAATGTAGTCCTTGAAGCAAATTGCACCCATCTATCGCGTTGCATATGGAATCCTCTTTTATTGGAGAGATGCCCACCCTTACGTAAATCTTTCCTGCTCACTGATCTGAAACACTCTAGTGGGGTGAATACTTTTCTCTCACTGATCTAAAAGCTGGTGACGTATGCATGAATCTGCGGAGGTTGGCTGAAATCTTGACTGACCTCATGTACAGCTGCGGTTCAACCACAGAAATTTTGTGCAACTTTTGAGTCATATTTTCCCCCCAGCATTTTGATGAATGTGTAACGTGTGCTTTTAGAGCTTTCCCTATGCAGTAATTAGTGGCCAAGTGGTGCTTCCTCAAAAGATTAATGATGTATAAATCCTCTTTCATGACTTACAAGATAACTTAATCCAAGGCATGCCAGCCATTTTAACTGAAGTTTCATTGTTTCTGGGACTCTGATTTGAATTGTCAGACACCTTAACTGGATCTGCCTCAAGACAAACTTATCATTTATATTTTAAATTCAAGCTACCCTCACATTTTCTGGATTAAATGACTTCAAGAGAATAGTTGCTGTAGTGTCAGTGGTGTTCACTTCCTGCATGTGAGCTGGGGCGATGGACGTGCTGAGTGTTGGAGACAAAAGTTGAGTGGGAAGCATGCTTTGGGAAAACAGGTTCCAGTTTTGCATTTTTAGAAGGCACACTGCTGTCACTAGGATGGAAGCTTTTGCTGCTAAAGGGAGGCTTCTAACACATACACGTTCATGCACCCACCACAAGGCCCCTCTTTTGAAGGTAACTGAAAATGAGGACTACTATATTCGAACACTACATGATGGTAATGGTACTGGTAGTTGGATTTCTCTCTTGGTGTGGAAATCGCGCTGAACAATTTCAGGAAAAGTTTGAAATGTAGAGTTACGGATAGTCCATATTTTGTTATGTTAATCTCTGAATGTGACCTTGTGATGGTTTTTTTTTTTTTTTTTGGGGAGGGGGGGTCCTTGAGAGTATGTCTTTTACTGAGCCCCTTATCCACCAAAACACCCAGGAATATTTAGCTCCTGTTAATATTCCTGGTAATACAAAGTTCCCGTGACCCAGAGGGTTTGCATTTCCACTGCAAACTCATAGTTTTTGGTAAATCACGTAAATGAGATGAATGACACACAGTTGAGAACAAATTATACATTGAGACTTTTTATTGATGCACTTAACAAACACAGACAGAAGCCGTGCTACATATACATAGAGCTGCCAACTGCTGCGATTAGTCGACTGACAACAGTCGTTTCTGGAAGCTAGCCATAGTTAGCACACACGGGCTACTGTGTGTGTCTGATGTAAGACCGCACGCAGGTACTATTGTGGTACGCTAACATATTGTAGCATCTACTATGGATCATGGTGGCATTAGTCAGTGAACTCACGCTTATTAAAAGCCAAAAAACAGTTTGTGTGTACCCGTGATTGACATTGAACAGCAAGAGCACATTTTACATACACGATTCCACGACCTTCTGCATGAAAAAAATAAGTATATCTATTTGTGTTAATAGGTTGTTTCATAGTGTTAGTGCAATTCTGCATTGTCTATAGTTTCTGGTTCCATTTTAAAATGCACTAAACATTTAGAATTCAATTTCATTTGCTCCCATCCTTTAGAAACATGCTAGGAATGCCGGTACATGATGCAAAGCTGACTGTACTATCATCTGAAATGTCTTTATTTTTCATTTGTGCATACCTTGAAGAATTCTATCTGTAGGCTACGGGTGGTCATATAATGGTTGCTGGTGCGATTACACCACGATTTACATGTGATCCAATTAGTCGACTAATCGGGACTGATAGTCCCCCCTGTATGAATCCCAATGAGCAGTGGTCCCCAGGCTTTGGTACAGGATCACACAGAAACAGAGTCCATAAAAAAAAAAAAAATCACACTAACCGAAATGCAGCTTATTGCGCAGCTGGTGAGCAACCTTGACTTCCAACGGTGAAGCTATCTTATTGAGAGAAGTTCCTTCCCATAACTTTTGTGGCCGTATCTCCAGAGCTGTTATGCAAGGTTTGTCGTCAAAAACAAGGCGGTGCAACAAACTTGTTGAATCGTTTGTACAAGTTTGGTACTCACCTAAATCACCAGCAGCGGTCACGATTAGTCGACTCATCGGATCATATGTAAATTGCGGCATGTCGCACCAGCGAGATGCTGCTCTTACCAAACCATAATTAGTGTACAGCATGTTAAAAAACCCGAGTTCACTGACTAATGCCTCCTTAAATCCATTTTAGACGCTTCAATATGTTAGCGTGGCAAAAATGACATTGTCTCCGTGTACCTCAAACACACACCTGTGTGTGCGTGTGTGCTAACTACCGCGAGCTCGCAGTCATGACTAAACGTGTCAACAATTTAAAAAAAACAAAAAAAAAAAAGGCATCAGCCAAAACGTGCTTCCTTTCTCAGTGATTGTGCATCCCCATTGTGCTGCCATGAACGGGAGGTTTGCGTCGTATTTGTAGGTGAAATGTGCGGTAACTTCAGCATTCTGTTACTACCACCAGCACAAAAGCAGCGAGAGATGAGGCTGAGAAAAGCAATGCGCCAAATAAATATTTAAAGAAACGACGCGTCCACTACTTGAATTTATTGTCGACTATTTGGATCGTCGACGTTGTTGTGATTAGTCGACTAATGTTAACCCTAACCCTAACCCTACCCAGCCCTAATACCCATCCTTACCAGAACTCATCTGCGTCAGAAGTTGTCTTCAAGTACTTAGATTTTTTTTTTTATTAAGATGTAGTGATTAATAAAAGGGAAAAAACTTTCACAACTACTGTGCTAAATACGCGAAATGAACTCCGTCTTGATAAATCACGTGATGATATCTGCGTGTCAAGCGGACAATCTGATTAATTTGCGGCGGATATAAATGGCATTTATAATTGTTCTTTAACCAAGCAAAAAATCATTTTATTTTACGTAAAATACCCGACTTTTGGATATAATTTTCAGTAGGATGAGCGAATACCAAAATATTTAATTGCTGCCGCCCTACAAGTCACTTAGGCTGCTTTTCTACCATCCTGAAGGAAATGACCTCATTGGCTAAGTAGTTGGCAAGTCTACCGAATATGTTGATGCTAACAACAGACTACAATTTCTGTTTTTGCTTTTTGGCCTTATCTGTTATTCTGTCTCAATTTTTATCCCATAGCCTATCTCTCCTTTTAGGCCTGTTCGACACGCTGCTGGTACTTGTCAACGAACTGTGTCGTCAGGCTCAGGCTCAAGACTTGATTCAACTTTGACTTACATATGAGATATTCCACATTTGAATAAAAAATAATACATAAGTTTCCCTTGAATCCATCTTTATTCTCTATCACTCTTAGTAATGATGCCCTTATGTGTCGGAGTCATAAAAGCGGCATCATGCATTTGGTGATCATTCAATGTTTATTCCTCGCATATCTTTTCCTGTCTCTAATGTCCTTTTCTATTTACAGTACATGCTCCACTCCACTTTTTCTTTCTCCCTATTTTGGCCACACTGTGAATGTGAATGTCTTCTTATGTTCCAGCATTTCCTGTTCACTTTTTGTCTGACTTTTATGCCACTTTCCAAATCCCATATGGAGCAATTTGAATGTGTGGATCCTCAAATAGGCGTGGATAGTCTCACCTCAACCTGACACGAAAACCAAAGCGACAACTTTGTCTTCGGAGTGTAGTGGAGTTCTTAGACGAGCAACAACGGTACTGGTATCAGTGTGCTGGCTGGGAAGAAACACTTCCTTATAAGGCACTCGGGATGGTGGCCCAGGTCATTTTTTTTTCTTTTTGCAAAACAAGTCAGTCTCTCTACTCAGCACCTCCTCTGGGGAGACTGCTAGGCCTCTTTGCGGCCTTTTTTTGGTTTGTTGCTCCACTTCAGCGAAGAAGACCCAGTGTCTGTCAGATGTCCAAGTCCTAAATGGCTTGAAAATGTCACACTTCACCTCAGTCATGTAGCTTGCATGCCTTGGACACAACTTGAAATGTTGATCTTGGTTTTCTATTTCCATTAGAACCACTGAGAGGGAAAAAGAAAGGTACCACATCATATCACATTATTATTTACTATCTTTGCTCAATATACTGCATAACTGGGAATATAGCATTTATTCAGGTACAGGCGTCATACTAGATTAGTCGATAATAATCGATCAACAGTTCTGTTGATTTTGGTGGATTATATTGTTGATGCAGCTGCAAGTAAAATGGAGTACAGTGTACATGAAGTTCGTCACACTCAGTCACTGCTTATTGACAATGACAGTATCGCCTCCTATTAAGGGATTTATTTTGATACGTCTTTCAGGTAGTATTATTCTGCTTCTCAAATTTATATCAAGGCTGTATCGTTAGAAAAAAGTTGAATAGAATCATAAAGATTATTAATGTCAGGGCTGCCAAAAAACTGGCTGACATACATCTCGACGGAAGTTAATTCATTTCCATTTTAGCATTTATGATTTTTTTTTCTCTCCCAAAAAACATGTATTTGTCTGCTATTTTGCTGTTCGAAATTGGATGTTCCAGTCAGGTGTGTGTGAAATGTGTCATTGGTCACACAAGCACCGTGACACTCTCAGGTTAGCTTAGCATTCATTGTATCTTTTCCTGATTATGACATGGCTTCTCCATTGCCACGGAGGGGAGGATTACTGATTTACGAGCGACTCTGCAAAGCGTTTAGTCTTACTAGTAATTATTTATACACGATTCGAAAAATTTCCACTGATATAGCCGTTTAGTTTCTGCTTAATATGGTCGGTACTGATATCAATAACCGACGGTTATTTATTTATTTTTTTTATATGCTATACATATATTTATTGTTGCAGCTTGAAAGAATAATGTTCAAATGCTGATGATCTTTTAAACAAACACCCATGCAAATGACCATTATTGAGTCCAAAAAATGTGAAGATATCTTCAAGCACCAAAAAAAAACGCATCGCTAGGGTGGCAATAAGTATGCCCTTGCCTGCTCTGCATCTCTCACCATGGGCAACTCCAGAGTGAAAAAGAGTCTAACCCCTCTTGAGAGGACCGGTACCAGAGCCCAAGCTTTGCGTGGAGGTGAGTCTGACTATATCTAGTTGGAACTTCTCCGCCTCGCCTACCAGCGCAGGCTCTTTCCCTGCCAGCGTGGTGACATTCCACGTCCCTTGAGCCAGATTCTGTAGCCAGGGATCACACCTGACCCCTTTGGCCTCTCCCACAGGGGTGAGCCCATGGAAAAGGGGAATCACGTTGTCCTTTTGGGTGAGCCTGTCCGAGCCCCATGGCTGCAAGGCGCTCGTCTTCGAACCCTATCTCCAGGCCTCTCTCCTCAGGGAAGCCGCAGTAACCCGCATTCGGGCAAGGGAACACTAAGTCCATTTATGATATTCATCATCAGGGGTCTCTGAGTCCTTCTTGGTCAAGGACCTGTATGCAATGGGGTACCCGTCCATAAAGCCCCAGACAGGTTAGCTCCTAGGATAATTGGGACAATCAAATTCCACCAGCAAGATGTCTAGTTTCTTACAAAAATAATCCTTAAATTGGATCAATTGAAGTGCACAAATTAAAGTGGTATAATAAGAACTAGTCACTCATTCAACGTATCTGCGTTTTTTGTTGTTCTTGGATTTTCAAATTACTTATCTTGTGGATGTGTTCAAGGGTTTGCAACCTTCGTCTTAGTGTATTTTTAGTTGGATGAGGGCGTGAGTGAGCAGAGCAGAGAACAGGAGGCTCCCACACACAACGCTTTCCATCTAGCTTCAGCTTTGTCAACCTTCTGGTGAGACATAACCGCCCACATGCAATATTTTTTTTTCATCTTAGGCAAACACACAGTATGTATATGCTTTATACACAGATTTATGTGCTTATGAATGCACACTTAAGCATTCAAACGTAGAACCAGCTTACAGCTTTCACATCTCTGCCTTCCTCTCCAAGCTAAATAATGATGGTGTAAGTAAACAATAATGATGTTAGAGACAATGAAACGAGATCAATTAATTAATACTGCAGGTGTCCTGTCTCTGTCTTGTGATGCCTTGGCAGGAGGCTCACGGTGTGTTGGCAAATATGTAAAAATATCTTGACAACTGTAGAATATATTTGTAATATATATTTGCAAGAATGGCAAACGTTTCTGAATTCATCACATTTCACTTCCCACCCCCAATTTTTGACATGCTGAAATGAGGCTGTTTTGAGGGGGTGTTCATGTCTGATGCGACTGAGCCGCTTCTCACCCCTCCCTTCCTACAGCAAGGCTAATGTTCATTGACATTTTTATTACCAGTACGAACGGCGGTGGTGCACGGGGATATTAGAAGAACATGCATTATGCGATGTGGATGCTGTCTATAGTTAATATTGATATTATCGCAGTATTTAAGGAAAGAAATTTCATTTTTATCTATTGAAAAAATTAAATAAAAAAAAAAATTCTGCGGGAAAAACAAGCACGCTCATCTGCATCTGACTTGGCAAATTCTGATAAAAGCATGCAATTTCATAAGGAAATGATTTCATATCCTTGCGATCTGTATATTTCACAGGGCATTATCGTGATATCGAATTTTTTTTTCATATATTGTGCAACCCTGAAAGAGAAGGTAAGGGGAGAGGAGAAGCGAGAGGGGGAGAGAGTCATGATTCCTCGCAATATGCAACAATATCTCTCTTTTCGAATGATGGCTTCTGCAACATTGCTAGAAAATCACAATTCCCATCACTGGTGAGCTATTTTTAGAACAGGCCCTTCAGGCAACTCATGCAGTCCTTGGGGGGGGTTACCTGCTTTTACCATGTTGGTGACCCAAGTTCCTGTACGTAACAATTAGAAAACCTTGTTTCTTACATTTTATGTATACATTTCAATGTTTACACACACAAAAAATGCATGGAACAGGTTCCAACGTGACAGCTTCACCTGCAATGGATTGATTCTATTTTGGAGAAAATGCATACATTTGAAGTCAACGTGCAACCCGGAGTAGATTGTGAACAAACTCTAAGGCAGCAAATAAGGCATTTTATCCCCCATTAACAATGTTAGTTGAAATTATGTCCCCCACTTCAGTCGTTCACGTTTAACCTTGAACTTCATGGGCACTAAGTCTCTTCCCTTGCTTTGTTTTTCTAGCTCATTCCTCAATTGACTGTATTATATTAATAGATCCTTGGCGCCAAAAATGCACGGGGCACAGGAGCATGGGACAAAAATCATTCAAATCTAAGCGTAAGACCCAGTCCTGCTCGCCCCTGTGGGCGCGTTTAGTGAGCTATCTGAGAGCCTCTGCTGAATTCCTGCTGTTGTCTGTTGAGGAGAGTTTATGAGCCCTGCCAAGCGGAGTCCTTCTCACTGTGCTTGGACCACTGTTTATCTTGACAACTATTTTTAAAACGTCTGGAATTCAATCAAAACAGACATTCTTTGAATTGTTTTTCTGGGGCTGCTGCTTATTTTTGTTACGTTTGCCCAATGATGAGGCGGGTACAACGGCTGCATGTAGCCTTTCTATGTGATGGTCAACTTCGAAGAGTTTTACCATGTGTATGGAAGTTCCCCAAAAGCAGTGCTTGATATTGCTGATACAATTGTGTATAATAGAGCATCAGTGTATGAAATAAGGCACTCACTAAACACTGAGCCACTCTTTGCATTTTGCTGTAGTTGCCAAGCAACCATCCATAATCCATTGCCTGTGTGTGTGTGTGGGGGGGGGGGGGGGGGGGGGGTAGATTCACAATTTTGGTAAATTGAGATACTCCTGTTCATCAGAAAGTGATGACTGGAATGGAATCACACTATGGCATGGGACCTAAAGAGGAAGCGTACCATATTTTAAAAAGGGAACACCGAAGTATCTGTAGTTTTTGCAAAACCATTTAAAGTGCAAATTGTCCATTCTGCTCTGCACTTCCTCAGGCACTTGTTAGCTGATTAATATTAATGGCTGGCTGTTTGACTAAGTAGTTGACAAATGGCCTCTGGACTCTTGCTGGTATTTTCTGTCATGTTACTAAGGGCAGGACATTTGAGGTCCTTCATTTTTCTTGTGACACTGAAAGCATCAAGTGCAAATGTTGACTCCATTTGGATTTAAAGCAAAAACATCACCTATTCATTTTACAGTTCATAAGAAGCTGACACCTTGCATAGGCTAATGGCTGAACTCCATTTGTTTGGCCTTATCTCAGGTAGACGGTAAGACTAGCTTTGAATAACACTAGTATGGGAAAAAATGACTTGTGAAGAGCAATTTACATAATTTTGCTGCCAAGACATTTAGAACCACTGGTGTCTCTTTTGGCTGAATATGAAACATGTTTATTTTAGAGCTGTTAAAGGATTACACATTTTAATCGAGATAATCACATCTTAAAGATGAATTCATTGGAATTAATTGTAATTTGCATTCACTCCAAAATATGCCATATCTTATACATATATACAACAAATGCATGCTTTGCGTTGAGATGAAAATTTATATTGAATAGCTGTGGTAGAACTGTAATTCCTTCTCGCCATGAGTACAAATCCCTACCGGCTTAATTATTGGTCCATCTGTATTCTTTTTATGTTTAAATTGCCCAGCCAGAGGGCCAACCTGCTTTTCTTTCATGTTTACATTCACAAATGCGTGTGTCCTCGAGAGCTGAACGATTGTAAGAGAAAATCTTTTCTGTGTACAGAAATGTTAACTGTAATATGCCGCAGATTCATGAGCTTGGGGGAGCCATTTAAAAAAAAAAAAAATGCAATTTTGTTGACGATCTCGAAATCTACACTGTCCGCTCCAGTGCTCACTGCCCCTGAGTGGGATTATGGGGATGCTTGGGCGGGTCATTCTGCGCATGCATTAAATGCGTCAAGTATTTTGAATCAATTACAGAAATTAATTACCGCCCATTGACGCGATAAATTCGATAGCCCTCGTTTATTTATTCACCACTTGACAACGTGCAGAATGAGAGTGTATATGAGGTCAGAGTCAGCTTGTGGAGTGAGTGATAGGAATTGTTTGCTTGGTGATTGCAGTGATTTCAAACATTGCATCACTGTACTATGTATTCCTCATGGTCACGAGCAACCTGTCTTTTTTGGCATTTCTTTCTTGCCCTAAGTGGGTAATCTATGAAACAGATTTTTCTATTGTATCTGACATTTGCTATATTTTCCAAAAGAATAAAATCTTTGCATGCAAAGGCTATTTATTGGCCCTTAAGGTGTATCATGGTCTACACAGAAGCGTAAATAAAAGTAGAATCGAAAATTGATAATTGGATACTTGGTTAATTGCTGTTGCTCTCAAGTTGTAGCCCACTGTCTTCTTCCCATTCAAGGAGGAGCAAGCCCATGTGACCTGAGTTGCCTTGAAAAGGACTTGAAAAGGTCAGCACTCTCTCAAACCTCATGTCAAAATGTTTAAAATTGCACTATATTTAACACAACAACGTTCTAAAATAAAGTTCAATTGCTGGCAACCAATTCAGGGTGTACCCTGCCTCCAGCCTGAAGACAGCTGGGATAGGCCGCAGCACAGCCGCGACCCTTGTGAGGATGAGCGGCTCCGATAATGGATGGATGCATATTAAGAGTGCTAAAAACGTACACTTTATTGTACGGGGCCTGTTGTCAGCGCTGAGCGGCTGCTCCAGCGCTTGCTCCAGTGCTAGATCTGAAAACTTGCTAAGCCTAGCGTTAGAGAAGAATAAACAAACTGAGAAGGTTTTTTTCCGATAGTTTAACAGCGGAGACCGTCCCAAGGTGCGTATATCATCTGCTGCCGGGTAGTCAACGGCTTGAGGTGACACGCCGCAGCAGCTTGCTATAGCAAATTTATAATTGAGCTTCAGTTGGCTACTACTGCCTGCTAAACATGCGGTTTCGCTCCAAAGTCAGTCATCACAGCCCTCATGCCGGCAAATAAGATACTGTACACTTATGATATCGGACCGCAATCCGATACAAATATCGGATCAGGACACCCATAGAATGCAGTGTTTACAGCAGAGACGAGAGAGCAGCTCTGGTTAAGATGGCCCAAAAGCACTGGCTTGACACAGTGCTTTTGGGGATGAACATTTCTGAGTAGTGTAAATAGCAGCCAAATGCGCCCACAGAGGAAATGAGTTGCACACAGGGACCGTCTTTATGTCATAGTGAAATTATTTGCCAAACAAGGGGCGGGGGAATCATTTCCTGGATTGCTGTTTGGGAGATCCTACTGCATGTATTTGTATGTGCACACCCCTTCCCTCCTCCACATGTCCCCGCCCCCTTGCATGTGTATTTTTTTCCCCTTAAATAGTAGCCTTTGTGTGAGGTTAGTCCTTTAATGGGGAAGTGCTGTTGAGCTGGTAAATCAAGAGTGTTAGCTTGCTGCGCACTGACTGCAGCTGAGTGGCAAACGTTATAGCTGGAGGAGAGGCATGTAGGACATTGGAAGTTGCAAAAGAAACTACAGAGAAATTTGGAGAGGAAGGGATTGGAGACGCGGCACATGCTCAGAACATGTTTATGAAAGTATTGAGCCACACTTTTAAATCAATAAATTGATCATAAAGCTATTGGGTTGGCTTGCTTATACCTCCCCTAGGCCCCCTGTTCACTATTTATGTTTTAAAAGAGGGAGTTGCAATCTAACCGCCCCCCCCCCCAAAAAAAAGTCACTTTTTGGGTCACAGCATACTGTACATGATATAAGTGAAAATTGTTATTTCTTGCCCCATCTCGTGCCTTAAATTTAATATGTAAGAAATCACGGTGCTAGAGGAAAAACAACCAATCATAGACAGAAAGCGTGAAAAAAAATGTTTTTTTATGATATATTTTAGTAATTAATTGGCCTGTCGTAGTCTGTATTTCTTTGTTTCCCAAATCTTCGGATTGGGCATCAGCCACAAAAAAAAAAAAAAAAAAAATCCATATCGGTTGATCCTTAGTTCTTAAACTCTTGGACTATTTGCTAACGCAGTTGTTCACAAAGTATTGCGTTGCATATTTTGCTTCATATAAAAATACTTCTTTTGATAGGGAATACAAATGTGATTTTTTTTTTGTAGTTAAATGTTAAATATCGCATTAATATTGATATCGCACGTTTTCTTTTCACTATTGTGCACACTGAGCTCCTTCTATACCCCATCATGACACTTAGCTGGTTCCAATTAGTCTGTTCATTTGTGTTCCAAACAGGTGTTTATGAGCATTTCTCAACTTTCCCAATCGTTTCTTGCTCCTGTCTATCAATTGTTTGCAAATTCAAAAGGAAAGAATATTTTTGAAATAAAACAACCCTAACATTCATGAGTTTGAACATTAAATACATTTTCTTTGTAGTGTATTTAGATGAAAGGAGATTGTAAAGGATTTGCAAATCTTTGTGACCAGTTCAGGCCAGGTGAAGTGCACCTACTTCCTGCAGATAGCTGGACAAATGGATGGATTCTGTTTTTGTTTACATAATGTTCCAACTTCATTGGGAATGGGACGGAAGGGTGCCCGGGTCGCGGTCGGAGAATGGACCGGGAAAAAGTGCCCTCCTCTGGCTGTAGTTCCTTTTCCAATTTGCTAATTTTACGTTACAAACCCACTTAAGAGTTTCAGCACAAAAAAAACAATGACACAAGAAAACAAGTTCCGCGATGGTCTTATACAGACTGAGTCGTTCAATATTGATATCATCACATTCTGTTCTTAAAAAAAAAAAAGAAAGGAAATAATATAGAATTTAGTTTATTTTGAGTGTGTTATAAAAAGCAATTGATTTGTTGCAATGGTCCATGTAATATTCATGTAACATATACACATGGATATGTATAAACATGTTTGTATGTGTATTTTTATATTAATTTGAGAAAAATCTGATTCAAGCTCTTTTATTTCTTAACGCATTGCAGAGGTATCGTTAGATACTTAAGACCGAAGACTCTGTGACAAAAAAAGCACGATCGGGACATCAATCGCGATATTAGACCCTGTTATGGATGATAACAGGGACTGTAAAAACCACACTTTCAGGCTTGTTTAGTCCGTCCTTTAAAAATCTAAATTTCCATGGCATTCCGTTCGGGACGGGCCATTCCCATCTCTGTAATTTACACTTGTTCAACTTTGAAGTTACGTCGTGTAGACCCATCCTGATTGTTAACCTGCCTGGCGCACTCTCAACTCTTGCGCTGTTTAGTGAGGTGGCTTAGGCAGACTTGGGCTATTTTAGAAGTACCTTTTGGCCTACCCTGAGTGTTTTCTCGTGTTTTGTGTGTCGATGTTGCTCCAATTTAGTGCTGCTGCAGTGCGGAGGCGGCACACTGGAAAACACACAGACATGCCGCTGTGACTGCGTGTGTGTGTGGCTCCTACTGTCCCTTTTCACTTTAGGCATGTTCTTTTAGTCATGAGCGGTGTTGTGTTTGCGACAAACATTCCTTTTGGAATTATAACCCAAATGTTACACCGTGATTTAGTCAGACCATTTTCCTCCATGTGTTTGGGAGATTTCAAGTGTGTTTTTGCTGAATGTGGCTCAGTTTCGTTGTCTTTCCAAAGACCTAACTTGTGTGTTTTGGATCATTGTCCCGCTATAGAAAAAGAGTGTGCCTCAGCTAGAGGTCATGAACTGATGGCCAAACTTTCTCAATTAGTAATTTCTGGTGGTTCCATCAATCACAGCAAGGCATCAATGCTCTGAATATGCAAAGCAGCCCCAGACAGTCACATTACTACCTCCAACATTTTTGACCGTTAGTATGATTTTCTTTTTCCGAAATGCTGTGTTGCCTTTATGCCTGATGTAACATGTGACATACCGTAAAAGTTCAATTTCTGTCCCGTCACTCCTTAGAGTATTTCCCCAAAAGTCTTGGGATTCAATCAGATTAGTTTGTTTTTTGTGCAGAAACGAGACCATCCTTTGTTCTTTTTGGTGAGCAGTGGTTTTCACCGTGAAAGTCATTTTCACTCAGACTGTTGAGTTATGAACTTAATCTTCACTGAGGTGAGGGAGGCCTACAGTTGTTTAAACTAGTGGTCCTCCAGTGCCAGTGGTACCGGTCCGTGGGTCACTTTGGACTGGGAAGCGGCGGGTCACACAGATGAAAGGGAAAACTAAAAAAACTGACGCTAATAGTAAACTCACAAGCTTGCAAAATGAGTACGACCACGTAGGAAGCCTGATCTGCACAATGTGTGGCAAATGAATAGTGAATTTTCAAAATTTGTAGTCAATTAAATTCATGATTGATTAGTTGTCGATTAATCAATTAATTTGGACACCACTCGTTCCATGTGTGGATTATGGTTCTCACCGTGGTTCGCTGGTGTTCTAAAAGGTTTAGGAATGGCTTTATTGGGTTGGGCATTGCTAACTGGGAATTGAGTGGAACCAGGACTAATATTCCAGGGACCTAGGATCGTTCAGGTTTGAAAATGTCTTTGTTAAATTTTGATTCTGGGCACTCGTGAGCCGTCGCGGCAATTCTTCCCACTGGCCGCCCCTCTTATTCTGCCCTCCTGCACATCTCCCCAGCTGTGTCGGCCGCTGTGACCCCTGCGGTGGCGAGATGAGGATACTAATCAATTCACCATTTCAAAACTGCATTTGGTTTACTTATCTTTGGTGATCTGAGACGTAGCAGTCAGAAAACCACGCAAAATAGTAAGAACTTCATGTCACTATATGAAGAAAACAAGATATTGATGTCACCTAAACTAAACAGCCAGTGACTGACAGAAATTCCTACACCACCTTTGATGTTGCTGTCCCCCTCTGACCAGTTTTCTTCTCATCCTTTCATCAAATTTGGAGAGGTGTCCAGTTCTTGGTAATGGCACTGTTTCGCCACTTGACAATTGTCTCCACTTTGTTCCAGTTTGTATTCAATACCTAGTAAATTCTTTTGTACCCTTCTTGTGGCTGATAACTTTTAAACAGTCAGATTCCTCTGCTGCCGTGGAACCAACTGCTCTGTGGACATGCTGTCAAATGCAACTATAAACGCATATAAAATATCTTCACTTTATTAGGGGTTAAACAAAGCTGTGTGCTGACTTCCCTTATGAGTTTGAATAATATTGGTGAATTCCAAACACCACAACCCCAGTTATGAGAGGGTGTGCAGCCTCATTATTTAATTTATATTTTCATTTTTTTTTTTTAATTTCTCCTCATGCTTTACTTATTTATTTATTTTTTTCAATTAGCAATTGTGTTGTTCAGGTTATAGGTCAGATTCATGATGGAAAATATTTTGAAAGGATTTGTCCTGGTCTCTTTATGCCCCAAAACCTTAACAGGGGTGTATTCATGTTTTATATTTACTCTAGGCCATGATATCTAGATAAATATTGTTTTTTTGTGTCCGTGGTGGTGAGGGGGTGGGTGTTTAGTTGCCTTTTGTTGTTGTTGTTGTTGTTGTTGCTACTTGTGGCAGGGCTCAGTCTCTATTGTATCCAACACAAAGAGCAGGTGTTTACAGTATTTGCGATGTCAACAATATGTATATTTTTTATTGATTATCCTATCAATCTTCCCATTGAATACTTTTTGTTTTTGTGTATTCCTCCTATGACTGTGAGTGTGTGCATCATGGAGAGTGGCCAAACATGGTTCTGGTTGGTGCAAACATAGTTTTAAAATGATCAATTGTAGTTTTGAGGCAGAAGTGTTTTTCTTGATTTATTTTTCTCATTGACTTAGCCAAGTCGTTCCAAACCATCTGCATCCAGGAATTATGTTTGCTAATTATGTTTCTGAATATTTACTGGAGGTAAAACTGTCCAACTTATTTTATGGAATGTTCTTAATTTTGATTGAGAAAGATTGTTGACTGTCCCACGAATCGGCCCTCATGCGTGTGATGTTGCGAGGCGGACAAAAGTTCATCTCAAAAATTGCCTCAGAATGTGTCAAATGCGCCTGTTGTCCGTTCCTGCTTCGGTCGCCTGACCGTGGTGGGGCATGTAGGGGAGATCCCTCTCCAAGGTCGAGGGTCGACAATTTATATGAATAAGGCCGGAGGGTCGAGGCTGGAAGGCTGCCCAGATCGTGGCTGGAGAATGAGGGACTGACCTTCAAAAAAGGGTCAAGTGTCCAGCTCTGGTAATAGGCAGCTGCTGGTTGGGATGTTAGGGAAGGAAAAAAAGCCAGCAAGCTTTAAAATGATTGGATATTTTTTTATTGGTATCATTGAGTGAATGTTGGGCCCTTTTCTTTTTTTTATAATCATTACTTGACATGCAGAATTTTAACTGTCAAATATTTCCAGTTGATATTGCGTTCTATTTTTGTGTTCTTCTGTTGTTTTAACATTGTGTTTTTTCCCCCTCCAGGACTCCTTAAATGCTGTGGTCTTAGACTTGGACTACCCTGCACTTCGCAAGAATAAAAATATTGAAACCTTTCTAAATAGATGTAAGTATTTCAAGTATCAAAGTAGTGGTGTTATTTTTGATGAAGCAAGTATTGACAATACTCATGACATTTTATTCTCAGATGAGAATGTCATAAGACAAGTTCGAGACCTGCAGATGAAATCAGAGGATTTTGACAGAGTTAAAGTGATTGGCCGAGGAGCTTTTGGTGAGGTTCAACTGGTGAGTATGCCTGATGTTAAATACATGACTCGATTCAGTAACGTTAAATGTAAATCGAATTTGATACTGTCTGACATTAACGCCAAATATACATACTGTGTGTTCCCCCATCATTCAGGTCAGGCACAAAGCCTCTCAGAAAGTCTACGCCATGAAGCTTCTTAGCAAGTTTGAAATGATCAAACGCTCAGACTCTGCTTTTTTCTGGGAAGAAAGGGACATCATGGCCTTTGCCAACAGTCCATGGGTGGTGCAGGTATGCCATTCAAGCCACGGGTGTGTGTCAAACACACTCTAATGTACTTTGACCGCAATTTTTCTTGGGCCATGTGGTGCGTAATTATCTATAAAGGAGCTTGTTGTTTGTTTGATCAGTTGTGCTGTGCCTTCCAAGATGAGCACTACCTCTACATGGTGATGGAGTATATGCCGGGAGGTGACCTGGTAAACCTCACCAGTACCTATGATGTGCCAGAGAAATGGGCCAAGTTTTACACCGCAGAGGTGGTGATGGCACTGGATGCTATTCATTCGATGGGCTTCATTCACCGCGATGTCAAGCCAGACAACATGCTGCTCGACAGACACGGACACCTGAAGCTTGCCGACTTTGGCACATGCATGAAGATGGACTCGGTGAGTTTTATTAAAAAAGAGAAAGGTGTAACAGTAGGAGTTTTATTTTAGTTTATTTGTATAGCCCTTAATCACAAAATGATATCAAAGGCTTCACAGGCCCGCAGTTGACAAATATTTGCGGGGATGCATTTCTTGCAGGACTGCGGTACTTGGGTCCGGATTCGACATGTTTTCTTTTTTTAATCGGACTCCTTAGGATTTTACTTAGACTTGTCAGGTACTCGGCCTTTGGACTTCAAAATATTTTTATCAACAGAGTCCAACTCATGTTTTTATTACTGAAAATTAGTGTCCTCCTTAAATTAAAAAAAAAAGTTTTTCAGATTATCTAAGTGTTGAGCCAAAGCACAGTCTTTTACTTTCAGCGGTGCTAACCAACTGTAGGATTATAAAATTGGGTTTTACCAACCACATGATCTTAAAAAAAAAAAAAAGAAAGAAAGAAACGTGAAGCAACCATCATATTCTGTAAGAAGGCAATTTCGGACACTTAGGACATCACGTCGAACTGACAGACACTTGTCGAGGCACAAAAGAAAGCGGTAAATGTTTTTGTTGTTTATCTGGACACTCGGCTAATAACGCAAAGGGTACCCATGCGATCCAAGACGAGTGTTGAGCATAATGAAATTTGGAATTTTGGTCGTGGAATTTTCCCTCGTAAGGTTTTTGCTTGATTTCATGTGGACTTGACTTGTACCTTGGTGACTTGGACTTTACTTGGACTAGATAAAGTTGGACTTGACTGCAGCGCTGATCCTTCGATCTAAACGGTCGCTCCTAGAATAACGGTGACTAACTGTAATTTAGCGATGACTGAAAAATGTTTCAAATAACGATGATGGACAGGTGGCCGAGCTGCTGTCAAACGACGGATCGGCAAAATTTACGGCCGTGCCCATCTCTGCTAAAAAGTCAAATTAATAAACTTTGCTTGTAAGTGAAACGCTTGAACGGCAGCTGTGGAGTCTTTGTGCTTTGAGTCCTCTTTGCTCTCTTTGCAATTTCCAGTATATATTCTTCTTAATTTCCACTGTTTCACGTTGTCTTTCTTTTGTCTTAAGTGTTAAAAAAACAGAGAAAAAGACTCCGATATTCTTACGTTTGCTGTACTGAATATCCTGTGTTAGGTCGTACATAAAATGTGAAAAGTTTTGTACAATTTTGAACATGTAGTTTCCAGAAATTGTCTTGAACGTTTTTTTTTTGGTTTTTTTTTACCTCAGGGACATTTGCATCTAGAAATGAAATTTCTATATTTCTTAGCAATTCTAACTATGGGCACTAATGGGAGTTTTTGCACAAAGATTCAAATTGAGATGATGACTTTAAAATGTATGTGTAAAAATGTGGCATATTTACATTTTGGCTTGTGTCCCAGACCGGTATGGTACATTGTGATACAGCAGTTGGAACTCCAGACTACATCTCACCTGAAGTGCTGAAATCCCAGGGAGGCGATGGGTGTTATGGGAGAGAATGTGACTGGTGGTCCGTCGGGGTCTTCATCTTTGAAATGCTTGTTGGTCAGTGTTTTTCACCTATTAGCATCAGAGTGTTGTTTTTTTTTGTCAGTAGTAGTAGTATTAACTCATCAAATGGTCTTGTGCACTTTCAGGCGACACACCATTCTATGCTGACTCTTTGGTGGGAACCTACAGTAAGATCATGGACCATAAAAACTCCCTCAACTTTCCTGATGATGTGGAGATTTCAAAAGATGCAAAGAATATAATCTGTGCCTTCTTGACTGACAGGTTGGGAAATTGATCATTTTTCCTTTTTGCAAGTTAACTTCACCACCCCACCAATGTTAGTTTTTATGTGTCCTTGTCAGGTCCATAAACTGTGTAAAGAAGTACCATATGAAATTTTATTATTACTTAAATAGTCAAGAACAGGGTCCAACCGATGCAGATTTTATTTTTTTTTTTTAGGCCGATTTAGATATTTGGCAGTGGAAAAAAAATAAGAGGCGAGATGGGAATCATACCTGTTGAAGAATTTCTCATAGCTATCTGCCTGGAGATAGCGTGAAGTAATTTCAATACTTTTCGTTTGACTGTCCACACTATTCTACTGCCGCACGCCAAAACCTGCTCATGTGTGCCGCAGTCACCATTTTCCTTCCTTACACATGCTCAATCAACGTCAGCAAAATCAGATTAAGATATTTGGCACAGACAAATTCTACATGGGCACATTGCCTACTGTCTGCTCAATGAAAAAATGCGAATGCATGTTACTGTTTTTTTTTTTTTTTAAGGGAAATTAGCTGGCTTTCCAACAATTAATACATATTGTCAAGAAGCATTGTTAAAACAACAATAATAATAAAAAAAATAGATGGATGGGAATTTTTGGTGCTATTTTTGCCATTGTGTCACACCATAAATCTCTGTTGCTGGTAGCACACTCTCTTTAGACCCACTCCCGCATTCGCTCATCCAAACTATACAATATACTGTCCATACAGAAAACATTTTTTCAACCTTGAATTGACCTGGAATTATACTAATGTTAAATAATGTGTTTGTGGGTGTGATTTTAACCCCATCTTAGAACTCAGACTCAAAACATTAAATTTTTCAAGACAATACAGCAAAATGTGGCAGTAGACTAACATAACTAACATAAGCTTTTGGTCCCTATCACTCTTTTTTTCTTTTCTTTTTTTTTTTTTTTTTTTTTTAAAGGGAGGTGCGATTAGGACAGAATGGTGTGGAGGAGATCAAGCGACACACTTTTTTCAGGAATGACCAGTGGACCTTTGACACCATCAGAGAGAGTGAGTGTCTCTACAGAGAACTAGATAAACCCAAACATCCAAGTTTATTGAATAAGACTTTGTCATTTTTTTTCTTTTTAGCTGTTGCACCTGTGGTCCCAGAGCTGAGCAGTGACATTGACACCAGTAACTTTGATGAGATTGAAGATGACAAAGGTGATGTGGAGACGTTCCCCACACCCAAAGCTTTTGTTGGAAATCAGCTCCCCTTTGTGGGCTTCACCTACTTCAAAGAAGACCAGTAAGACATGAAAGGTTTTTTGGGAGTGCTCCGTTATAGTAATATGTAGTTCACTAAGCCTCGATTTTCATTTGACATGTATTTTTTATTTTTTTTTGCTTCCATATTTAGTCTCCTAAATGCTCCCAACAACTCCTCGTGTGTTAATGATAATTCGAAGGGAGAGGTAAGTCAATTCACACGAGTTAAAGCTCGTTTTATTATTCTGTTTATCCTCCTTAACCACACTATTAAACATCCTTCTAGGTAAAGTACGGTACAGTTACAGTATTCTGGCTTTTGACTGCATGTAAACATAGTCAATGGCCCAACTGGACTGTTTCATATCACAGAAGTCATTGACTTGAAGTTATACATTTATTTAGTATTGTGTTTGCTTAAGAATAAATATGGATTTGTATTTGTGTGTTTGTGCAAGTTGATCACCTCCCACTTCTTTTTAGTTTGTAGCATTACAGAAGAAACTTCGCCACTTGGAAGTGCAGCTGAATAATGAGAAGCAAGCCAAAGATGATCTCGAGCACAAATTCAGGTACATGAGATGAAGCTTACGAAAACCTGGATCATTGTTGAGACTAACATTTCTGATGATTATTTATCTGTAACTTTTCAGAGCTGCCACTAGTCGCCTGGATAAAGTCTCCAAAGAACTTGAAGATGAGGTAGAACAAATAACTGCTGACAAACTTGCTGCACAGGAAAACTTTACGTGAATGTTTTGTATTTGAATATTTTGATGGTGCTACAATCCAATTTCCCTCCAGGATAGTTACGTTTTGAGGTTAATGTGATCTTCAGCCCATCTTACAGTTTTACGCACTTATTTAATTTATATGGCTTTTTGTGTAGTTTTGTATGTTGAATGCCAGTGATTTTGAAATGCTGACAACCACATAAAATGTCGGTGGGATTTAGACTTGTCTTAAAGACACAGTTTTATCCTCACTTTGAATGAATATAGTGAGAAAATCAGGATTGTGAAAGCATCTCTTGATGACATTTGGTGCATCTCATTTTAGGTAACCAGCAGGAAGAATTTGGAGTCAGGCCTGAGGCAGCTGGAAAGGGAGAAGGCCCTTCTCCAGCACAAAAGCATGGAGAGTCACCGCAAGGCTGAGAGTGAAGCTGATAGGAAACGCTGTCTGGAAAATGAAGGTGATAGCAAAAAATAATAACTAAAGTTATGACTTCAAGTTCTGAGAGTTTTTGGACCCTTTTTAAAAGTAGTAATTGATTACATGGACAAAATATGCCAAAATTATTCAAATCAACACAATGAGCATGTTGTTGTTTGCATTAATAAAAAAAGATATCGTTAATATTTTTTAGGAGCTATTTATTCTTGGTTATTCAAGTTGATGGGTCAATGATTCATGTATGTATATCACAATTTTGCAGTTAACAACCTGCGTGATCAGTTAGATGACTTAAAAAGAAGAAATCAGAATTCACACATTTCCAATGAGAAGAACATTCATCTGCAGAAACAGGTCAGTCAATTGGTTTTATAATGCACTTGGACCCAAAAGGCATTTTTTTCTTTAATAAATAGACTTATTAGTCATTGATCTTTTCATTGTCAATTTGAAATGAAGACATTAAAAGTATATACAAAAAGTAGTCAGAATAGTTTATTTGATTTGCAAGCCGCAGATTCAAGTTTTAGTGATGGGCTCCTTGAGACATTGATTTAAATTGCTTTGCACCTACCTGTCAAAACTCAAGACTTCAAAAGTTTTCTGTCAATCTGGGAGACGTTTTGTAAACCTCCCAATTATTCTCCCTCAGTTGGAAGAAGCCAACATCATGCTGCGGGCTGAATCTGAGTCTGCAACGAGGCTCCGTAAAACCCAAACAGAGAACAGCAAACAGCTGCAGCAGCTGGAGGTGAACACGCGAGAGCTGCAGGACAAATGCTGTCTGCTGGAACGTAGCAAGTTAAGCCTAGAGAAGGAATGCATCAGCCTGCAGGCCGCCCTGGAGACAGAACGCAGGGAGCACAGCCAAGGCACAGAGACCATCAGTGACTTGCTGGGTGCGTAAGATGACTGCTTTACTCAGTTCAGGAAATCACCCTACAGTCTTATATGCATTTGTGAAAGCAGTTTACGCAGATCAGCTAACTGACTCATAGCAGTACAGAAAGACTGAGATCACAAAGAAGAGCCTTCTCTTTTCCACAATTGCATTAGGAAGTGTTAAAGATTTTGCACCGACCTCCAGTCTGAGTATATTTAAAGCGACTAAAGACACCATATTCGATTTTCAGGCTTTGCGCCTGATTTCATACAGTGGTACCTCAACTTATGAATTTGTTTAGTTCCATGGCCCCGTTTGTAACTCACATTTGTAAATCGAGGTAAATTTACCCATCAAAATGAATGGAAAAGCAATTAATCTTAATCTTACATTTTAGTATTTGTATATTTTTCTAATTTTAATCGGTGTGTCGGTGAAAATAAATACAGTCCAACATAAAAATTAGTGAATATACGTCACTACGAAGAAGTAACTCTAAACAAACAAGCAGAGATGGGAATTCATCTGTCTGCGAGTTCTCGTCAGTATTTTAAGACCGGCGTGTCAGTTCGAGTCAGCCAAACGGTGTCGAGAACGGACTTACCCGAACCACGTCACTAGTGAAAATATCAGAATTGAATGAATTTATGAACTAGGGATTTATAAACTATTTGCCAACAATTATTCGTGTCAGAAACATGCTTTATAAATGATGACTTCAGTATTTACAAATACTGAACGAATGCTTATTAGTGTGTACTTATATTGGTTAATTTGATTGCTCCAATAGTACAAACTCACAGAAGGTCAATCATTTAAACCTTTTATGGTTAGATTTTATTAAAAGAGAAGCTGAAAGTCTTTGTTGTGTGAACTATTTACTCACCATATCCATCTTGTAGGGCGTGTCTCTGGCCTTAAGGAGGAGGTGCAGCAGCAGAAACGAGCTCTCTCCAAAATGGAGACTGAAAAGAGGCATCTTCAAGAGAAGCTCACTGACTTGGAAAAGGTTAATATCATCGTCATCATACCAGATTCTGCACTTTATAGTCATTTTTTTTAATTTATTTATTTATTTTTTATCTTTATTCATTCCATATTTGGTTCAGGGCTGTTACGATTTTGTCATTTTGGTATCCCAAGTTGGGCATGGCTGACATTTCCATTTTAGTACTGTATGTTAAAACTAGTGCTCTCAAGCGGTAGTAACTAATTAATCGCAAAAAAAAAAAATCAGTAATTAATTGCGATTTTTCAACTACTATTTTGGGGGAAATTGATTGAATATCTTGGAATGAATGTGAAATCATCAAATATGATGTATATTTTAATTCAAAGACTTTTTTTTCAAAGACTCATCTTTACATTTTTCTTAGAAACAATTCTCAAAGTGTATACAGTTAATGTAGCCCTTCCCACAGTCACCACATTCCAGCAGTGTTGGTTTGCAAGGCCCAGTGGTAATTTGAGCAGGGTGTTTTGTTCTGAGATGCGAGAGATGTACAGCAAATATTCTACAGTATTTGAATTTGCCTTAGCAATTTATGCAAATTATTTTTGTTGTATATAAAAATTAGTCAACTGAATTAAAATATTTAACTGGGTTTAAAATAATTGTCACTTAATCTTCAGTTAATCCTTTAATTTTGACAGCTCTAGTTAGAACATGTTTGTGCTTGTCCCCAGGAAAAGAGCAACAAAGAGATTGATTTGACCTACAAACTGAAGGTGCTGCAGCAGGGGCTGGAGCAGGAGGAGAGCTCCCATAAAGCCACCAGGGCTCTGCTGACAGACAAGAACAAGATAAAAGTAACCATCGAGGGTGCCAAATCAGAATCAACGAAGGGTAAGAGTCACTGACTTAACCACTTCAAAATATATCTCGCACCCATCCTGATGCGGGGTCCATCGCAAAAGAAAGAGTGTATGCAACGTTTAATCAGTGTGAAGTGTCCCTTTAGTATGTATCTTGGTCTCTGCATTACACAACCCAGAGATGGAGCAGAAGCTGGCAGAGGAACGAGCGGCCAAACTGCGTCTGGAGAACAGAATACTTGAACAGGAGAAGCATAGCAGCATGATGGACTGCGACTATAAACAAGCGCTTCAGAAGCTGGATGAGCTGCGCAGACACAAAGACCACCTCACGGAGGAGGTGAGTGACGCAGCTAATGTGTCAATGTTGACAATTTATTCACCCCTTGAGATTAATTATGGGCTGTATGGAAAGAAGCACTTCAGTATACACTTTCTGACCACAGCAGTCAGGTATTGGTTTAATGGGACTCGCATGGTTTAAGATCTGTTTGTTTGTTCAAGAGGAAACTGAGCTTCTTAGAAGGAGAACACAGTCTGTGTCCTGTCCATGTCTGCAGGTGAAGAATCTAACCCTGAAGATTGAGCAGGAGACCCAGAAACGCAACCTGACTCAGAATGACCTAAAGGCCCAGAACCAACAACTCAACTCGCTTCGAACGTCCGAAAAGCAGCTCAAGCAAGAAACAAATCACCTACTGGACATAAAACGCAGCTTGGAAAAACAGAACCACGAGCTGCGCAAGTCAGTTAATTTTCTTGTGAACACTTATTTTGATTCATGTTTCATATTTAGACATGCAGAGAGGATGGATCGCAATAAGTGTCCCTGTTTTGTTTACAGAGAAAGACAAGACACAGACGGGCAAATGAAGGAACTGCAAGACCAGTTAGAAGCTGAACAGTATTTTTCTGTGAGTCAATACCCCTTGAAAGGTGTCACTCTTGAAAATACATTAATTTTATCTTTATAGTTATGTAATGTGATCTAATGACGCAATCTAAGCATCCCTTGTTTTTAATTGAGTGCAAACTAAATAAAACCAAAAGCAGTGGATCGATAATACATTAACAAAAAAAATCATATTAAGGCAATGGTTTATAATCATCATCACAATCATTTATTTAACTTGTTTTGTTCTCTCCAGACTTTATATAAGACCCAGGTTCGTGAACTAAAAGAGGAATGTGATGAGAGGAACAAACTCTATAAAGAAACACAGCAGACCCTTCAAGAACTCCAGGAGGAGAGGTGTTTTAACTGATGAAAAGTTTTGTCTGTGTTTCTGTAATCCTGACAAGCAAACCAGCAAATGATGATGATGATGGTATACAATCTCTGGCACCCAGACGTTTTTTTCTGCAGCCAGAAGTTCCCGTTTTATGGCATTCTTTTTGCTAATAGCAGCCTCTAGTGGTACAGTCTAAACTGATCATTTTACTGATTGTAGTTCAGTGTATCTACTCTGTAAATCAAGTGATAATATCTGGCTGAATAGATTCCCCAAAAATAATTAGACTATGTTCATATGTAACAATGTTATATATATATGTGCAATTCTCCTAAACTATAAAGGAAATTCTACATAAGAAACTACCAGTGCCAAACATACTAGTCCTTGTAGAAGTACAGTAATTGACAAGTTGCTGTTAATTCAAATTGTGAATTGCAGGCTGGATGAAAAACTGTTTTTTTTTTTTTTGGGCCTTTCATTTTGTGAATCATTCAGAGATTCTCTGGCTGCCCAGCTGGAAATCACACTGACTAAGGCTGACTCAGAGCAGCTAGCTCGCTCGATTGCTGAGGAGCAATACTCTGATCTGGAGAAGGAAAAAATCATGAAGGAGCTGGAGCTGAAGGAGATGATGGCCCGCCATCGGCAGGAATTGTCGGAGAAGGATATCACCATCAATTCGGTAAATTGTGAAATCGGCATAATGTGAGGCGTTTTAATACTGGTTAAAACTCACTTGTATAAGTGACACACAAAGCTACCTCTTCCAATACTGTTGATTTTTTTTTTTTTTAGTTGGAAGAAGCCAATAGGACCCTGACCAGTGATGTTGCCAACTTGGCCAATGAGAAGGAAGATCTCAACAACAAAATGAAAGAGGCCCTAGAAGGTATTGAGAAGTTTTCATTTACGACTTTGTTGATAAAACACGGCATCATTGTAGCATTTTTATTTGTTTCCAATGTAGAAACTGACAAGTCAAAGGATTGGGAACAGCAGATCAATCAGATGAAGAACACATTTGAGAAGCAGCTGCAGTCTGAGAGGACACTGAAAACACAGGTTTGTTACGTTGCTATGTCGAACAAGGGTTGGGCCAAGCTGTGTTTCTTTCAACATAGCAAGGCACTTCTTTGTAAGTTGGATTTTTTTTTTCAGTTTATTTTGGTCCTTAATTAATGTACTTTTGCAGGCTGTCAACAAGCTGGCAGAGATCATGAACAGGAAGGAGGTGCGCGGTGGAAGTAGTCGCCGTGGCAATGACACCGACATGCGCCGCAAAGAGAAGGAGAACAGGAAGCTGCAGCTGGAGTTAAGATCGGAAAAGGAAAAACTTAATAGCACCATCATCAAATATCAACGAGAGATCAACGAAATGCAGGCGGTGAGTAGAACAATCACAGGTCGGTTCCACATTTTTCATGAGACATTTTGGATGAACTGATTGACGTTTGTGCGACACAAAAGTTTTCTCATCCTTTTTCAAAGTCAATGTAGCAGCAGGTGCAAAGTTTCACACCCGTTTCCTTTTTAATTGTACTTTGTAGCAACTGGCTGATGAGAGTCAGATGCGGATTGAGCTTCAGATGGCGCTGGACAGTAAAGACAGTGACATCGAGCAGCTGAGGAATCTCCTCCAGTCACTCAGTGTTCAGTCAATTGACTCTGCCAGCGTCAGTAGTGGTCCGGACTTTGACGCTGATGATGCCTTTACAGGTAAAAGGAAATCAACTGATACCTGTATTCGCATACAAAATTGCATTAACTGAGTTCAGTTGAAGAGGAAAAAAAAAAAACAATCTTACTTACTCGAGGCTTTCTTTTTCTCTTAGAAACGAGGCTTGAAGGGTGGCTATCACTTCCCGTGCGTAACAACACCAAGAAGTTTGGATGGGAAAAAAAGGTGAACATTTAAAACTGATAAGAGAAAGATGGGAAATGTATTCTTTTTTTTTTGTCTTGATCATGTTCTCACCACTTGCTGTAGTATGTTGTTGTGAGCAGCAAGAAGATTCTCTTCTACAAGAGCGAACAAGACAAAGAGCAATCCATCCCTTATATGGTGCTTGATATCGAGTGAGTACAGCACCTGAATCAAACGGCAGAGAGAATTGGTCGTTTGTCAAATACATGAGGAATTTACTTCTGAGAGTGAGCGTGTGCGATGTGGGGGTTTTTTTTCTCCCCTACACAGCAAACTCTTTCATGTGAGGCCTGTCACCCAAACGGATGTGTACCGAGCTGATGCCAAAGAGATTCCAAGAATATTCCAGGTCTGTAATTGCAACTTCAGTATGTATGCTAGGCCTTCAGTTACATTCACTTCATTTGAAGGTGCACTTGCCTACAAAAGTATTCTAAAATATTGATTATCCTTTCCATAGCCCATTATCTGTTCATAAAAACATACTTTTACTTTTACTAGTCTTTTTCCTCATAAATTGACTTGACTTCACGCGTCACGCGAGATCTTGTCACGATGCGAATGTAGCGTATCAAAACAAAACGGCGGAAGCTGTCAAGTCAGTGCCAACAAGCATGAAGGCAGATGTATTTATTGATTTCATATGGTCATGTTCAATAACACATCCATGAATAATGTAACTGCATTGGCTTCAATTCTTTATGTGAATATTAATATTTTTACTAATGCTCCTGGTCACAGAAACAAGTTTGTACTAATTGCCGCATTAGTTCTTCTGAGGAGGCCTTCCATACGAAAGGGGAATTGGTACAGCGTGAAATCTTTGATTGAATCGAAAATCATTCAAAGTGAATAAAAAATTGAATTGAATCGGGCCCTTGTATATCAAATTGAAATGGAGTTTGGAAATTTGAATCAATACCCAGCCCTAATTCTAACTGCCATAGATTTAATTTACAATAGAATCTGAGGTTATGAACCATTGGCTTTAGGAGCAATTCCAGTTGCGCACAAAATTTTATTTAAAAAACAAAACAAAACACGTCCTATTTTTGGTATATTAACGTTCTTGTGTATGGATCTGCTGTATGTTGCGCTTCTTCTCACGCCTTCATTGTCTCTGGTGCATAATGCCTTACTGTAAGTCGTATCTCTGCAGCCTACGGTGGAAAGCTGTCCACTCACAAACAACTGAGTCATTGATGTGGTAAAACAAGTCTGAAAATGATTTTGTTTTTATTTATTCTTCTTCATTTTTTAAAATGCAATCTGGAGTATGTATGATATTCATTGAATTGCAGCGTTTCTTTTAAACAACAGACATGATGATCTGTGTAATCAAATCAAAATAGCTGAACTTCCACATGTCTGTCAGCGAAAGTTTCGCTTACGCATCCTTTATCATTTGTTCATGAATCTAAAAATGGTCACGTTTGTGATTGATTGTGGTGAAAAGCAAAATTTCTTCTGTGGTAATTACGTCACTTGATCCCATAGCTCAACGCGGCGGCCCCCTAAGATTCACAATTCTCACCTACTGTTTTTGACAAGAAAATACCGTTTGCTGTACTGCACAATTGGAATTTCAAAACCGGTTCACTGTTCATTGTTAAGTGAAATGTCTTATTTCCTTTTGTCTACTCATTAGTTCTTTAACCAAGCAAAAAAAAAAAAAGTTTTCTGAATGTTTGTTTATTTGATGGCGCTTTAGTAAGACACTCGAGTAGTGAACTATTTGATAGGCACAGCCCTACGTGGTTGCATCAAGCCTTTCCTTGGTCTACATCTTTGTCGGTCTTCTTCTCAAAAATGAAGAAATTGGCCAATCGCACCCAACTGGGCGCACGACATACAAGCTGATGAAGACAAGCTGTTGAGACTTTGGAACCCACATATTTTTCTGTCGTTCGAATGCTGGTCCTCTTTATTGGTCCATGAATCATTCACACCTAAGTAAATGAACCTCATCAGGTTGTTGTGACTGACTTTCTAAATTTACCTTCGTCTTGATGAACTTGTGCACATGAATCAGCGTTTCAGCATGCCATCACCAAAATAAACAAAACAGATCCAGCTCTGTAAGATTTCAACAATATTATTATTAATGTGCAGACTTCCACTATGAACTGAATTAATTCAAAAGAATAAATCAAGTGCATTATAAAGTGCCTAAAATGAAAAAAACCCCCACATATTTATGAAACATGGTTAAAATAAGTGCTGTTGAGTTCCACTGTAGATGACAAATGCACAATTTGAATCATTCTTTTCTTTCGGCTGCTCAGATCCTTTATGCCAATGAAGGGGAGAGCAAAAAGGAGCCCGAATTTCCCGTGGAACCTCTGCCAATCGGTGAAAAGTCCAGCTACATCTGTCACAAAGGCCACGAGTTCATCCCCACACTGTACCACTTCCCCACCAACTGTGAGGCATGCACCAAACCACTATGGAACATGTTCAAGCCTCCGCCTGCTTTGGAATGCCGGCGCTGCCACATTAAGTGCCACAAGGATCATATGGACAAAAAGGAGGAAATCATTGCTCCTTGCAAAGGTAAAGTTGATCAAGGCCATTTTTCAACTATCGTGACAGTCATCAAATAACCACTTTTGTCACTGCAGTGAATTATGACGTGTCTACGGCGAAGAACCTGCTGCTGCTCGCCATGTCTCAGGAGGAGCAGCAGAAGTGGGTGAGCCGCCTGGTCAAGAAGATTCCCAAGAAGCCACCACCTCCGGAGAACTTTTCACGCTCCTCACCACGCACGTCCATGAAAGTCCAGCCCAGTCAGTCCATGAGGAGACCCAGTCGACAGCTCCCCACCAGCAAGAGCAGGTACAGTAGTAAAATAAAGTATTTGTTCGCGCTGACTGATTTACTGTTTGTATTGTCGAGCGTTTACGTTCCTCGATTGATGCCTTTGTGCGTGGCATTTTGTAGGATGCCATATGTGTACCATGACTCAGCCAGAATTCTTCTAATTTGACCCAATCATTCAAGAAGAGATGTTATTTATTAAAAGTTTAGGAGGTACCATAAATAAACATTTGCTGTAAGTATTGTTCCTGTCAATATCCTCTTGATGTGTAAGCGCTTTTAAAGGTAAGAAGTGAGCGTTGCATTTGGGGTGCCAAAAGACTTTTAGCTGATGCAACTTGAGAAAAATAAAGAAAAACGGCAGCTTCTAGAGGAACGGCAAAATAAATTCATTTTTAGTTCCTACAATGTGGGATGGGTGTTTTCTGTTAAGTTCTGGAAAGGTCATGGAAATAATTTGTGAATAATATTTGTGATGCGCAAAACTAATCAAATGTAACGTGTGATTAAAATTTCAAATTGACGGAAGTTTCACATTTACCGACTACCAACGAAAAGGAACAAGCAGCAAGTGTGTGCTGCACACACATCAGAATCAGAATCAGAATGCCCATTATTGTCATTAGACTCAGTGTACAGCGTGATTAGAGAGCATGCCCTCTCCAGTGCAAATATAAATAATAAAATAAAATGATAATAAATATTTACAATCCTGGTTAGTCCATTGGTGGGATATCAGGAACATTTATCTACTTGCACTCAAGTTGGAATTTTGTTACATGATCAAATAAATTGCTCTCTTGTAAAAGTGTCATTTTCACCCATTTTAAAAGAAAATTCATAACTTTAAAATTTAACTTCATAGGTTTGATAATAATATTGACTTAAAATGATAGCATTGTGAGAAATATATACACATTCAAAATTCATAGAGAAGTTCTGATGATCCAAACAATAACAAAAACTAAGGTTCTCCAAATAAAATGGTATGTTGCAAACGTCATCATCCAAAGGCCACATACAAAAAAATCAAACTTTATTTAACGCACTCAACCAAGGTGCGGTGGTTCATCTGTGAATGTTATTGATAACTGTTAGTGTTGCTGCTGTTCCAATTAAAACATGTATTAGTGTTTATCGAGATGTGTCTTTAGGAGGATTTACACAATCAGCATTTTGTAGCCAATCACCAATCAGCCAGTTTCAAAAAACGGCCCAGCCCAAGAATAATCAAAATTCACATACACACAAATTGACTTCCATTGATATGCTTTGGGAAACGATAATGACAATTACACAATTAAAAATGTTACGCAAAACACTGTTAAACTGAAAACACGACCAAAAAAAAAAAAAGACGCCATTAATTGACGAAAATGCAAAATATCTGCAGATCTGAATCTAGATCTAGAACCCTGTTTTAGAGGCAGGGTTTATGATGGCATTGTCTGAAAAACAAACGTGTATGAACCCTGATCGTAGTACATTACAATATTGAGGAAAAGCTATTTCAGTCGTTAAGATCATAACGTGAAACCCATAGAAAGATACTTTTCAAAAGTTGAAATCCTGCTTTGTTGCTTTTTATACAATGCGGTGGTGAATGTGAGGTTTTTGTTATACTTGTGTTCATTTCTAATGAGTTGCTATGGTAACACTGTGCAGTGCAATGGTGCCTGCTTGAGCTATCGCACATCTTGCGCTTGTGATGCATTGTGGTTGGCTTTGACGTTTTACGTTCACCTTATTTGTTGTTGATTTGGACAAATATGTCTTCAAATTGATGCAAACTGAACACTTTGGGTCAAAGCCTCTTCCGTTCACAGTTTTTCAGTCGGGGCATCCCACAAAGAAGACTGGAAGCCCCATAGTTCTTTTTTTTTTAGTTTATTGAGGATATAAAAATACTCTTGCCCACACTGTAGTGTACATTACAAGTGTGTACCTCAGATTTGTACCCATGTCTGACAGCTTTACACCCTCTGTGTTTTGTTTAGGACCCCCCCCCCCCCCAATTATTTGCGGGAGGACCTTACGAATATCGTTTGACTCGTTAACAAATGTTTCATTCACTAGATCAAATGGCCTCAAATTGATGTCAGAAGACTCCAGCAGTGGACTATGGTATAAGATGATTTCTCCAGAGTGTTTCTTTCCTCTCGGATCATTTTGTGGTGGTGGGCTCAATGCATGTATCAGCTTGAGGTGCTCAAATGAATTTCTTAGAAGATGGACTACACGGTGATTCATTTACGACATTTTATTGTCTTCCTTATTAACCATTATTGTGTACTGCGATTATTTAGCAAGGATATCGACTTATCCGTTTGAGCATTTATTTTACATTCATGTTAGGGGAGCTACCAGTAGTTTTAGTAAGATCCAGTTGTGTGCTAGTAGGCAAAAAGTTGAACTAGTAGTGGAAAAAAATAAAACATTACTAGTAATAGTTGTTCTTTGATTGCACCATAGTCATTCTAGTAGAGTGCAAAATTGTCTTACTGGTCACGATAAAGAGCGATCTTTAACAATATCAAATAAATAATCCTCAGACGGCTTTCCATAATATTTGATTCTATATGTTAATGTTTACATTTCAGCCACGAGATGACAGTTTACTTTGGAAGAAGTAACGTGCATGCGCAGATGGCCAATTTGCACAAGCGTCAAAAGCAGGCAGTGACGACCTGGACGTAATCATTAATATAAAAATGAAAGGTTACATATTGATTGGTTGGCTTGGGCTGACTCATTTATTTAAAGGAGTCTCATGTCAGCATTACTCCACTGGCCGCAGTGGGCAATTATTTTGCTTATTTAATGATGCACTCTTAACTGTATACGTCATAGTTCATGTTTGAACTTAACAGGATGTGTCTTTTAAATGTATTTATCTGTGTTGTTGTGTAAACGACACCAGTTTGGTGTTGTTTGATGACGCCAACCATGAATACTGCACCATCTAATTAGGGTCCGATTCTGATCTGAAAATCTCCCGAGTAAAAGTGCATATTTAATGTGCTCCATTTGAGCCCCCGAAAACAAACTTCACTCATATAGTGTAAATCCTACTTGCGTGAAAATAATTGAAGTCGATGGCCGTGGTTTTTTTTCCTCACTTATGCAAGCCTATTTTTTTTTTTCTTAAACCTGAAACTGTTTTTGTCTTGCTCTAGCTAAGCTTGTGCAGGAAGACGGAGTGCACCTTGAAGACGTTCCCTCTTAAAATGAAGACTTTACTGCAAAGCTCTGTTGACCAATCACCACACTGACCTTCACTTTTCCACAAGTCACCCTCCTGCTTGACGCCAAAACTTCCAACAGCTCATCTCTCTTCAAGGTGACGTGGCCGCACGAGAGCGTGGCAGCCCCTCGACTCTTCTTGGGAGCATTTGACGCGGACTTTAAATGTAAGGTGCGTCTCGGGAGTTATGACTCCCACAGAACTAGATGGGCTGCGCATACCTCAACGCTTGATTGAAGGACCCTCATCTCCTACTCCTCTTCATTGTGGATTGTGGCCAAAAAACTTGTGTTATCGTTGTCAGTATAATGAAGGGGTTTCTGAAGAAAACTGCAAAATAGAGAATAAAAATCATGTTACTTTTTGGTGTCGTTGAGCACCATTTAACATTCAGTACAGCTTTCAGGTGTGGTCGCACTGCTCACAGAAACTTGAAGCGACTTTAGCGAAAGAGCCACCAAAGGGCTGCTTGTTGTGATCTCGTCTGTCCTACATGAACAGAAATACACTTTGAATGACGGCTCCTGTTCATCCCGCCGCACTGCACTGTTAGTTCCGCGTTGTATTGTTTACTGAATTAAAGGGATGCACCCTCCTTGCTTTCTTGATCCAAGCTCAGCACCTGCTGTTGTTTGAATGTAAAAACTGGGATGTACCAGAGTCAAGACACAAGCATTGTATTCCTTGGATCCCAATTTACTTGACTGAAGCGCTTTGTTAATCACAAAGCGTGCGAATGACCTTGCAGGTCTGCTGCTGGTCACGCACGTACACACTGCGACACATTCAGATGTGTATCAGTCACGACTATGAAATGGAGGGAACGTAATGAATTGCATTCACAGATTTTCTTCAAAGGTGGTGATTGTGATATTTTTGTATTAAAAGTAACCAGACGTTAGTTTGGGCACATTGTTGTGTGTGGGTGTGGCTTTTAGAGCAAGTGGAAAGACACTGAGTGTTTTTGTGTGTGCGCGAGCTCCTTTAACCATCAAGCTTGTTTTATACATCTATAAATATACACAGTAGTATACATGGTATATATTTTACATGCCATACAGTGCACATATTATTTATACAGCTGTCTCCACTTTGTATTTAAGGGCTTTACATCCATACCGCATGTTGGCTACCAAACAGTTCTCTCTAATAACCACTTCAACAATAAATATGTGGATGTGCCTTTTGGTTCTTGAGTTATTTGTCTTTGCTCAAATCAACTCAGAATAGAGTGGGTAACTCCCCAGCTGGTGTTAGCATTATATTGATTAGCATTACTATAACTATATGTGTGTGTGTGTATGATGCTGTTTGGTTATGTTTACAAAGTAGATACCATGACAAACGTATTCATGTGGGTATAAATGACACTATTAAACATACAATGTATCTGAATAGAAAGACACCCCCTCCTTATTTAAATAATCACTGAATAATAATTCCTCTGGCAGAGGTCAGTAGAAAAATTAGCATTATCTTTGTAAATACTGAATGTCCTCATTATGCAGTGTACAGAAAAAGCATCACAAGGCCAAGCAGTAAAATTGAAAATTTATTTAAATAATGTTTGGAAAAGAGCTTAACACAAAAACATTAATTTATCCTGAGTTGGAAAGCGTCATGTTTGTGCTTTCCCACTACAGAAGTATTCACAGTGTAATAAAACATTTGTGTGGTGTTTTTTTTTTCTGAGCATTGAAATGTTCTTTTAAAAATAATAGGGAGTTAAAAGCACGTTTTACAGGTAGAACAGCTATTTACTTAACAGTTGTAACCTGCCAAGTTTCATCTTGCAGTAACAAAGTAAAATTGCTGTCTAAAGTGCTCAGTCTTCTTTGATGACGCTGCACCTGTGTCTTCGGTAATGGAGCACGCTGAGAAGCACCCACAGGTTCAGCAAGGTCATGGCAACGAACCGCACCAGAACTGCGCTCAGAAAAAGAGCTGGTGTTAGATCATAGAAGGGCAACTTAAATGCGGGAGGGGAGGAGAATTTTTCTTCAGTGCTATTCAGGCCACGTAGGACCACGCCCTTCCCACCTAAATGTGTGACAGAAATGCTATCTGAAATATGGACAAAATACATGCTCGTAATATAGTCCATTTTTTAATGCATGTACAAACGATCCACTAAGCTAACTCAAAAAACAACTCAAGGCAACTCAATGTGCTTCACGCAAGCAAAAATGGAACACCTACAAGCATTTACAGTTAATGGCATTCAAAGGCAAAGCAGAGAAAAGATAAATATGTTACAAAAATTAATAAAGAAGATATGTTGACCACATTTTCAGACAACTTCAAAAACATTAAAAGGTAAAAAAAAAAAAAGACCTAAATTAAAAATATTTTTACCCGGATTTAAAAGCATTTACACTCAGGCCAGACTTCGCTTCTGTTGGCAGCTTATTCCATTCGTGTGCAGCATAACAGCGAAATGCAGCGTCACCATGTTTACTTTAAACTCTGGGCTCCACCAATTCAATTGACTCAAGTCTGCACATCTCTGAGCCCTACAGGGCTTATAATCAATCAGCATTTCTTTAATGTATTCAGGACCCAAACCATTCTGTGATTTATAGACTAGTAGCACAATTTTAAAATCTATTTTACAGCTAATCGGGAGCCAGTGGAAAATCTTTTGGACTGGAGTAATCCGATCTCTTTGTTGTGGTCGGAACCTAGGCTGCAGCGTTCTGAATGACATGCAGCTGTTTGGTGCTGTTTTGAGGGAGTCCAGTAAGAAGACTGTTACAATAATCAAGTCTTACTGGAAATAAAAGCATGGATAAGTTTTGCTTGGACCTTGCATGTTTTTCAGCTGGTGGACGGCTGTTTTAGTGATTGATTTGATATGACTGCTGAAAGTTAACTCAGTCTACCAGCACCCCAAAATTTCATACTCGGTCTGTAATACACTTACTCACGTTGGAGTCTAAGGCAGTTTAGACCCAATGTAAGTTAAACTAAGACATGGCTGCCATCTAGTAGTGATAAGTGATATTACAACTTAAAAGAGTTGACTCCTGCATATTCGCAGCTCGACACGTGCAGATTTTCATATTCGCTGATTTTTTTTCTTCTTTTACAGTATTTCTATTTTGGATTTTTTTTTGTTTATGTGTAATACATTTGGGGGGTTGTAAAAAAAAAACTATATTTTTTTATATATATATATATATAAATCAAGGGGTCACTAAATAATAATAATGGTTGAGCCAGTTGCCCATCCTTGTTAGATCTTCACAAACCCAGACTCATTTAAGCTTTTTCTTTTTTTTTTGCTTACATATTAGAATTCCTGCGACCTTTTCTTCTATCAGAGAAAATAGGAGTAAAAATATCTTCATATTGTTTTACCATATGACTGCATACTTTTATCATTTCAATTTCAAATTGTATCACTTTTCTGATACGCCTTTTTTTGCTTACATCGGATACATTTACCTTGCACGTCTCCAGTTGTCGCTATGGTGGTATAAATCCGAGCTGAAAAGAGATGCACAGTGTTAGATGGCATCTAATATCCAATCAATCATGCGCTGAAATATGTATTCACTAAATGGCAATGAACTTTGATTTGCCTTACTTGCACACGTGTATGTGGCCAGCGCCCAAGTGAGGGCGCTCACCTGTCCAGCGTCCTTTGACCTCCACAGGCACTGCAGTTGGGCAAACTTGCTGGCAGCACTAATGAATGTGCACAGGCTCTGAGAAGAAGAAAGAAGATCAAATAAAAACTATACAGCGTGTCAAAATTGAAAATGCAGTATCTAAAAAGCAATCCCACATTTGGACACACACAAACACGCACACACATAGTTGCGAGTTTAACGTCCAGTTTTGTTGCAATATTTGGCAGGTGTTTAAAACAACACCCTCCATGTCCAACTTTTAGCGATCATCCTACACACTTACACTCTCCATATCTATACCATACGTCCCATTACCATTGACAAAACGACATCGTTCACTCATAGCAGCCAGTCACAAAGATATGTTCATTACCATTGCAAAATCAATGATCCATTTTTCCACTGTGAGGAGCCGCCAACCCACGACAAAGCTAAATGTGTCACGTCAAGGTGCATGACACGAAGGTAACAAATCGAAAACGCTCCTCAATGTGAACTATCCAAAAGCAACTGTGGCAGAAGGATACACAACGCCGTACACGAGGCCGTCCTGCAGTCGGCCGCCGTAGAGAAGAATCAAGAGCAGAAGAACAACATCTGAGGAGACAAAACATTGCTACGCATTTTAACAAGAAACCAACACTTAGATTTAGTGACAACGTGTGGCCTCACCTTGCGCAATGAGAATGGGATATTCCAGGTAAGTTGGAGATGGGTAGTCATAATACATCTGGTATGTTACAAACACAATGTACCTGTGAAGTAGATGCAAAGTGAAACTTTGGTACTGAGCTGTTTGATAGTCAGAATGGATGAGAGAAGCAGTGCTGCTACGCAAACGGTCAACTGTGTGGAGTAAGAGCGGATGATGTAGCCTAGCATGATGATCATTTTAACGCAACTGACACAATAAGAGGAACACTTGCACAATTTGATGAGATCCAATGTGAGGGATGTGGAAATCACGTTTAGATGGTGTCCCACATAATATCGGAATTTTGAGTTGATGTTTCCCACATGAACATGCAGCAAAACGTGCGTGTTGAGATGTCACTGCTGTCATTCGTTAACTTGGCAAATAAACAATCCCACTTATTTTATTGCATCAATATCGAGCACATTACATAACTGCGCAGAAGTCTAAGCTTTAATGGCTCCAAGTTGTTTTCACAAAGTAAACAGTTAATATTGTTTCTAAAACAATTGGGCCGAAAATATCTCGACGAGAAAGATGGAAGTGTAAGAAAATACTTCATTTGAGTTTTTGCCGCCCCCATTTTGGCCACTAGGTTTAATGGGCAAGTACATTTTCACACAGGCCCATGCAGATTTGAATGGCTTTTTTTCCCCCCATTAATAAATAAAATCAACATTTAAAAATGTCATTTTATGTACACTTTGGAGATTTTGTCTGACATTTCCATTTTTGGTGATTTTTAAACATTAAAATGCAGTAATTGCAAAAACAAAATAGGAATTTGAGAGGAGGAGAAATGCTTTTTCATGGCACTGTACTTGCCAGATTTTGGTCTTTTCTGCGATTATATTCTTGTCAAGACACTCATAATGTTAGGATCAACTGATCTTATGGTGTCCTTTTACCATTAAACAAGACGCATGCAATTTTCATGTGTACAATTTCAGTAAATTGTTGATAGCTCAATATATTCCCACGCTGTTCCAAATCAACTTTTTCGTTTTTAACTCTGATCAGTAATAAAATTAAGAAATGTAAAATGTCTTTCTTGGTCAATTGGCAGTAACTTTAGAATCTCCGAGTAGTATTAAATGTCCTTTTTTTTAAACACTGCAGCATGCAAGGTGACAGCAGTCAGTCACTTACCACATCAGAAGCCTTCGACACTAAAGGGAATGAAGTACACTGAGAAATGAAAATGCCCAAATAACATGGCTCCCACATATAAAACCACCGTGACGGAATAAATAAAAGAATGTGCCTACTAAGCAGTTATACATCCATTTATTATCCTCGCAAGGGTTGCGGACGTGCTGGAGCCTATCCCAGCTGCCTTCGGGCAGTAGGCGGGGGACACCCGGAACTGGTTGCCAGCCAATTGCAGTAAAATAGAAGCAAATAAGCTTGCGTGCACTAACCATTGAGGGTGACAGTTTATCTTTTTCCCCGTAAATAAGTGAAAAGCACTCTGAGCTATACATAATAAGAGAAATTTGATCACATTCTTACCAATTAAATGTGCATGTCGTGCTTCTTCCCGACTTATTGGTACAGCCGTATGCCACACACTGCGGCATTTTCACAGTAAAGACAGAAAATAATGTGAAAACTCAATGGCGATTTCAATTTAATCGAGTTATCTTAGTTTCGCTTTGCAAGTAAGCTTAGCGAGTGGCAATATAAAATGGCCGCTGGCAGCATTGTTAATCCATATAGTGCAAATCCATGCCCGCTGTAGTAGATAACTCTCTACTGATGCTTTCACATCATTTCCCATCAACGGTTGGAAATGATTTCAGCTAATGCGGCGCCCATTCATTATATTTATTAATTATTCCGTTTAATTCTTATTCCACAATATTAATTTTGAAAAAGTCGTAGCACACACAACGTATTCTTCCTTTCGGTTTTATCCCCCTGTAACACCACACAACTCTGGCGTTACGAATACCTGAGACCTGGACAAGGCCAGGATTTCTTGTTGTAATACATGTGTCAAACAAGCAAAGGATGCTGTTGCATTTTATGCTCGCACTAACTTACTTGGCAATTGCAGAAAACTAAAGAGAAGAGGATGCACAAAAATCTAAATTGCACAGATAGGGAGGAAAAGAAAATATATGATTGTAATGCATTCGTGAGGATTGGACTATATTTCCATTTGAAAGGTCTGAAATTACGGGAGGCCTATTATGGACGTTGCGTGATGAGGTTGTTTTTTCGAATCCTCAAAAATAAAAATGACATCAATAATCTGATTTCTAGATTGTATTTATGTCATCAACGCAATGAAGCATAAAACTTTAACATTGCAAAGGAAGTTTAACTTGAAGCACCATCGTACAGCTAAGTAGTCACGTGGGGCATTTTTCCCTCCAGGATGCGCTGTGGGGAAAATAAACACTTATTCATGAAGGCTCATTTCGTATTTGTAGTTTACGTTGTCATTCTTATTGTAGGCTAATATGGTTTACAGACACAGCGTGTTGCATATTGTTGTTTGCTGCCACTTTCAAAAATCGGTCTTATTGCACAGAATTTCAAAAAATTTTATTTTAGGACAATTGATGACGATAAATTGAAAATAAGTGTAATGTGTGCACCAACGGTTGGTTGAATGTTTGTTTATACGTGCCTGCGATTGGATGCAAACGCACATCGGGTCCTGACTGTGGACGCCTATGCACAGTAGAAAACGGATGGACAGCTGCGTGGCACGGTTACACGTAAAAACAATCTTCGAAAACAAGCTTCAAAATTAAAGCGAGCGCTGATTTACTTTATTATCAAATGAATGACGATGTGCATACCCTTGCAAAAAGACACATTTCTATTACGACAATATCGTTACTCACCCGATAAGTTCGAGCACAAGACTTTTGAAGCTGACTCCAGTTGTGGATTTAGCTCGCAACAGCAAGAAGATCTGTGGGAACTTCAGCACCATGCACACCAATAATGTTAAAACATTGGCAAAGTGTAACAAAGTGTCAGATTCCATATTTTTTTATGGTTACAATTCCAAAATGTGACCTATATAAGCATCAACCAGACACTGACGTCGGTGCGCTCTCACTAGTTTCAGAGAACATTTCCGCTACTGCATTTCAAAATAAAATAATGAACGGTTTATTCATCGCGTTTTCTAACAACAAAAATTGCAAGGAATGCTTTTATTCTGAATACCTATTACTTTCGCTTCTTTTATGCATTTTTGTATTCCGTTCCCTATCGCACGCTCACTTCCGTATATTTAATTTTCAATCGGTTACGATTTAGGCCATTTCAAATTAATCGTAGGAGACAAACGAGTAATGCTTTGCTAAGGTGTTATATTGGACAAATAGACTACAATCGCATCTATTATATTCAAAGAAGTTCTGCACGACAGTGTGAAAAACATGCAAAATGTGATTTGGTTGTTGCATATTGCAATATCAATATGATGTATTGATATTTAACATGTAACTAAAGAAATAAATTTTTTATTGTCAAATGAAAGAAATACATATTTTCAATGTGGGAAAATATGAATGTATTCTCTAGTTCTTAGGTGTAGTTATCATTATCACCATTATCACGATATTTATTAACATTCTTTCCAATTTACTGCACAGCCCTAATTTAAATTATGCCTCCTAAGTATGGGAAGAAAATAAAACAAAACAGTAGCTCTCCTTTTTCTCTTTTGAAATATTTGTTTCAGTGTAATCATGTAAATATTAGAACAGTGGTCTCACAAGAGTATGCAAAAGAAAAAAATGTCCCTTCAGTTTTGTTCCTCCCAATTGTTTTCTTCTCCATCATGTGTTCCCGGGTCTAACAAGTAAGCAACTCTGTCAACTTTGCAAACGAGGATGTTTGCTCACCCTAATAAAACATATGAGAGTCTGCAAACAAAGGACACAATCATCATTTAAAACACTTACATTTCTAAAGACATTCCAAACCTAGTACAACAACTGGCATACATTCAGGACCACATGTATGGCAATTTGAAGAATATTTATCTTGCTGCTAAATTGTCGTTGAATGATCACAAGATATGCATTATTTGCTAAGCAATGGATGTTTCTTTTTGGTGATACGTACAGTACATTCTGGTGACCAATAAATCGCATGCAGTTATGGCAAGTTGAAAAGCTAGCAAAACACAACCGATCTCTATGTCAGGACTGTCATGCTGCATTCGAGGAGGGTGTTAAGTTGGACTTCTCCTGCTCAGATTGTCCTAGTTTAGACCTCAAAGCGTTCCAGGCGAATGAAAACAACAAAGATGACTGATTCCATTAAATTGTTTGTTGTTCTGGTCACACAACTCTTGTTCCTTTTTTTCGATCTCGCAACTCGGACCACTCAGTTTAAATAGGCGTTAGTGGAAGTTGGAAAAGTCCGACATTCCAGCTGCATTGATTGCAGCACAATATCACACTTTGGTCGACTCATGCGTTAACCGGTGTGAATACAAAGTTATTTATCTAGCTTGACATCATCTCTGGATCCTGTTTGCATTTGTGATGGCTTGCAGACCAGGATAAAAGTCGGTCTAGTCTAATCAGTTCGCGTCCCAGTGGTGTCGACAATCGGCTTCCAAATATTTGGTTAGTTGTGTTGGGAGCACCATCCGAGAAGAGTGGTGAATTGTCAGGTAAAGGCTCTTCAGTCTTCAGCTCTCCCTACAAACATGTAAACATTTTAGCACAGTGCCTTTTCCTTTTTGCTCATCTGATTTCACAAGCATTTACATTCGTTATTCACTATTGTGTTCCGACTTTTTCATAAATATTGGGTGTTTTTAATTTAATTTTTTTAACATCTCTATGAAAGTTATTAATGAAAACCAGAGCTGGGCACTCCGCCCAGACCCTCCGGTCCGGCCGTACGCCCATTTTTGATTTGATGCTTCATAAGATTCATTAAATAGAAAAACGAGAAAACTAATTGGAAATCCAAATAATTAATTATGATTATTATTCAACGTGACAACTACAGTTCAGACCAAAGTAGATGCAGATTGCTCGGCACCGTATTTATTAATGATGAGACTTATTGGTTAACCATTATGAACACACTTACCAATTGATCGTAATTCCGCAAGAAACTCCAATTCTTCTCCCTGTAAACGTATTGTTGTTGTCAAGCATTGCTTATTTTTCCATCTTTGAGACGCGATGAAAGTGAACTCACCATTCCAGCACTGCTCTCCTTTCGCTCCACACCATTTCTTTCCACGCTTGGTCTTGTTTGACTGGCTCACTCACTTCTGCATCCCGCTTCGAGGACGTCGAGTCTCGGTGCAGACTTTTGGCCGCCGGTGTTTGGTTCGTTATCGGCCTGCTTCCTTTAGCTCGTTCTGGCAGCCGATAGCCAGCAGAAGACGCTCGTCTCAGATTGCTCAAGTCCATTTTGTAAACCTAAATGACTTATTTAGGGCTGCTTACATAGTCTGTTTTACAAAAGGCCCTCTGCAATTTCAGGTCAGATGACCGGCGGATCAAATCACGGCCACCACTTCCGTGTGTTTCCGTTTCCATGGAAACGGACAGTGTAAGGCGAGACCGCTGTTGATTTTCTTATACTTGCATTTAAATTAGACTTGGGAATTATTCAACAAATTATACCAAAATGGTCATCGTAAGATTAAAAAAAAATGGGCAAAACGAATCGCTTCACATTATTAATTGAAATTGCAATATTTCTATTATTGAATGTTGAAAATGAGATGATTCACCTCCACTCTCATTTCAAATTACATCTGATTTAAGACACTTTAAAATTGTGGGGGTAAAAAAAACATAAAAACAGTCATTTGTTGAATTTTCTGCAATAGGTGAGTCAATATGTTCGAAAATCAAAAGCCACTAACAAATCATGTTACATTTTCAAGTATTATTTGGGGGCAGCTTCCACTGAACTTGTGAATTTTTGAGAGTTTCTATTTGACTTCTTTGCAGGATGTCAGAATAGTAGAATAGTTTTTCTTTTAATGTGAACTCTCTCCCACTGCCTTCAATCTCGTCATCATATATGTGATGCTCCAAACGTTCTCGGTACAGATAATGGATGGAAACCCTTTATAGTGCTTTTCCTTTGGTACTCAAGGCGCTTCACACTGTTACCTCATCTACATACCACAGGGAGCAATTGGGGGCTCAGTATCTTGCTAAAGGATACCCCGACAAGGTCTCAATAGCCTGGTGATCAAACCCAGAACATCTAAGATGGGAAACTACCACTCCGCCACTGAGCCACGCCATCCCATGTGCTGCTTGAAACTTATTCCATCACTTCACTTTGAAAATCAAAGTCCAACATGAAAACGACCCTTTCTAAATCACTATCGTCAGATGGCCAAATAGTTTCTCAGAATTCACAATGAATAAATGACATATTTTATCATACAAGCAAATTATTAGGAGTGTTTATGTTTTTTTGGTTTGTTTTTAATACAATACTTATGTCATTACTCCATTATTTAGACCAGTGGTTCTTTTTATAGTGATGCGCCCCCTGTGAAATACTTTTTTAGCCAAGTACGCCATAACCAGCGCAAATCATTTTTGGGTTAAAGAATTGACTTAAAGCATGCCATCAGTGTCTAATTTATTAAACTTTAGAACTGTTCAAACTTCATTTGTATTGGTCCACAAAAAAATGATCAACATAAAGTGTCCTCTTTTTGATCATAGAAGAGATCTGCAACTTGTGGAATAAATCCAAATAAAATATAATCTTCCACATGCAACTGGAATTTTGTCAACTGTGGTTTGGCCTTCTTTTGCATTTGCGCCTGAGTTTTTTTTAGGAGGCTTATGCTTCAACCACAACTCCATTGTTTAGGTCTTCAAGTGATTGACAGGTAACAAGAGATGGCACGTGACAAGTTGGGGAGAGTCTGGGTTTTTAAAATAATTAAATAGAATAACCTACTGTATACATTTTTTTATTATCTCCTATTTTCCCGAAATATTTCATTAATTCAACAGAAGCGGATCAGATAATGGATGGATGGAATAATTATTTTTAAAGGATATCTGTTTGTTTTGTTTTAAATGTCGGGTACCCCCTGGAGTTCCTTCAAGTACCCCCAGGGGTATTTGAGAACCACTGATTTAGACATTTTATTTTTTGGGATCTACAGTACTGTACTATATATCCCGTATTGCACGTTTAACCAGTTTTTGAAAACAAAGAATTTCCTTTTATTTTGAAGGCTGACAGAAAAAATCCGGATGTTCCTTAGAAATGCAGCATACTGATGGGCCTTGATTTTATTTTCCTGTGCTAGACATCTCATATGAAAGAGGACACCGTGTTAAGGTAAAACGGAAGACTTTACGCGACATTTTTTAAAAATAAAATAGAGTACTTATTATTACATGTGTATATAGACATATCTTTTGGAACGATCGGTCCAATATTACCGCAAGGTGTTGTATTGAATTTGAGATGCAATTTCCACTGCTTCTTTCATTCTGTTCAAATAGATTAGCAAAATATACAACATGGAGGTTTTGACCACTTTATCCTTTTTTGACTTGAATAATGCAAGACGTGATGTGGCACCCCTGCCGACATTTTCGCTTCACCGGCATCTTATACGATGCTAGCCCGCTAACATTAACGCTCAGCATCCGCTAACATGCCACACGTGTGACATTTGACAGCACAAACACGCGAAGCACCAAAGTCTGCTTACTTCAGTGATGTAAAGGTGTTGTTCGCCTCTCACTTAAACTGTACTTGCAGCGGCCATGCAGATACTCTTTTTACGAAGTGTGCTGTAGTGTATATGTAGAAATTAAAGAGCCTGCAGTGTAGAGTGGGTGGACAATGTTTTAAAATATCACGCTGTTTTAGTAGTTAGCACAGATACCGCAGAGCGGAGAGGCCCAGGGTTCCACCTGCTGTTAGTTTGAAATGTCCTTTTCTCGAAGGAGCTATACAGAAGTGATGCTCATTTACGTCGCACATGTCCAGAAAGAGGCTGTCACTGTATCAAGATGTACTTTTGTTGCAAAACATTTCGACCAGTGTGTTCTGGACTCATAATTCCATCTCCGCCTTTGTACACTGTTAATATAGATACAACCCACAGCCTCATTTATTGTGGTTGACCAGTGACATGCATTGGCAGCGGCATCGACAGTGCACAATACAGGGGGAAGCGAAAGTGTAAGTCAAGACATGGAACATCAGTGGTGGAAACAACTTGAAAGAGAGGTGGATGTAACTAGAGCAGACAGTCAGGGGATTAGTGGGGATTAATCGGCGGGACGGCTTGTGTTGTTGGTGTGTGTTTTCAAGAAACAACATTGTAGGACATTTTATTCAACAGTCATCGTCTCTTGATTTAGCTTAGCTCGACCTAGATACTCTTATGGAGTTTAGTAAGAATGAGGATACAGCCAAAAATGACAGTGAGTGAGGGTTGGGATGTTGTCCAGATTGTGCCACCTTCTACCTTGTATGTTTTCTTTAAAGCGTAATTTCACACCTCCCCTTTCCCTTTTAGTATATTTCATAAATTTGCATTGAACCTGCATTTTTCATAAAATGATTGCCCAAGTCTCCTCATCCCGTTCTCTGGTATACCACGTGTTCATATCTGACACATTTCCTACATGGCAAATAAAGGTATGTTTTTAACTAAGAGGCTATGATTTTGGCACAATTGTGTATAATCTATTATTATAGTTTTTCTTTAAATTTGTGCTCACTGCTAAGAATCAATCTGAAACTTGTCTGATAACCCAATTCATTAAATGAACTGCCACTCTGCCAATGGTGCTGTCTTTGCTTTCTTGAGATTAGACCCACTTAAATTCCAAGAATAGGGCTTCTTATATACTTCTAGCCGCTGGCCCTGAGAGGAAGATGACAAAGGAGGATATTTCAGAGCCTGTGGAGGGAGATGCTTCTTTGGACCGCCTCACTACAATTTCTCCTCATCAGCGACCGGTCATCCACCAGGTGGCTTCTGCACCAATGCCTGACGACTGTGGTGAGAACTTAAATGAATGCACACAATCACAATGTGCTTGCTTTGGAAAGTTTACAAGTTCACAAACGAGTTAATGGTATTTTACAGGTACAATAAAACCGAAAGGTATTCTCCTATTTAGTCACATTACTCAAATAAAAACAGCTGACAAAGCCCTCTTGTGAACATAAAGATTTTTCCTGAGCAAATTTAAAATGTATAAAATCATATTTTCTCAATTTGTTTAGGGTATTGTAATATTTAGTTACTATAAATGTGTAATATCTGTGCACTTAGATGGAGTTTTACATAATTATAAAATCTCTCTCTCTCTCTCTCTCTCTCTCTCTCTATATATATATATATATATATATATATATATATATATATATAATAAATACATAAATAAATAATCTGGATTCAGCCGAAGTGTTACTTATTGTCTGTGCCTGTATTCTTCCACCTACCATGGGCAGAATTCTCCTTCTTTGACCCCAGCGATCCGCTATGCAGAGAGGTTCTGCAAGAGCCCAGCACCACCATACCAGAACTGTTTGCTGTCCTTAGGCAATGGGTTCCCCAGGTTCAGAAGAACATTCATCTGATCGGCAATGAGGTGATGATGTAACCCTTTTCAATCAATGCAGAACAAAATGCAAAGCATACTGAGATGTATGCATGTATGTCTCTATGTATGGATATGTATTTATATATTTTTTTTGCACAGATCCTTAACAGAGGTTGTGGTGTAAATGATCGGGATGGTCTGACAGATATGACCCTTCTGCACTACTGCTGCAAGGCTGGGGCCCCGGGAATTGGTTAGTGTTGACTACTTTTCATCAAATATCATGAGAAAAATGTTTTCATGTCTTTTTATCATCATGCATATTGGACTTCTAAAATATGAATATGACCCAGTATGATGTGGTCACAAAAGCTATTTAAATAGTACAGTAATCCCTTCGACACCTTTTGCGGTTTCAGTGTTAAAAAAATTCAGCCATATTGCGCAAAGATGCGTCGTTTTATGTTAATACATGCAAGGGAAGGTTTTCCTACATGCCAAACAAAGAGATGAGTTTGACTCAAAGGCTTAATTGCAAATACCAGTACTGTACTGTACTCTTCATGCCACAGGCACTCATACAAGTCACGTGATTGGTTCTGGGGGTGGCATCGACCAATGAGAGCACAAGTGCATTTATCCTGTGAGCTGATTGGCTGTGCATCATTGCAGCCTCAACCAGCATCTTCCTTGTTGCTCGTCACGTCCACGCTGTTGACTGTCTCGCATACTGCATCTTAGTGTTGGGTTAGCTATAAGTGCTTTTGAGAAGTGAGTTCAGCCCTTACAATGCCCCTGCGAAAACTTCCTCTGCTGCGCCCGAGAGGAAGAAGATTATGATGAACATCATCCAAAAAGTGAAACTTTTCGACCGAGAGTGCAGAAGTTATGCATCAGTGGCACGCCATTATGGCCTGAGTATATCTACAGTGTGGTGCATCACGAAAGAGGTAGCAAACATCCGCAAAACCACATCAATAACCTTCAAAAGGGAAGCGAAACGTACAGTTACTCTGTGTAATGAAAGACTTGTGAAAATGGAAGCTGCATTGGCTCTGTGGAGTGCAGAGAAAACGCAGTGAGTTTGAGCTCTAATATGATCAGGACAAAGGCCAACGCTCTCGATCACCAAATCTTGCTGGATTACGACAATGAAGATGCTGACGAACCTGAACCTGCCGAACTTTGAGCCAATGCTCGCGCCGCCAGGAGTGATTCGCCTCCTCGAGGACAAGCAAAGGATAGATACAACCTCAAATGCGTGTCTCTATGTGGTGAGGCCTCCTCTGCTGACAACAGTGCTGCTCGTCGTTAGGATGGGATTTTGGAGGATTCCTTCACGTATTTTCCTCAAGGACGAAGTGAAGAGGCCAAGATTCAAGCCCCACAAGGACCGTGTGACTGTCATCATGTTTGGCAATGCTGCAACTTTCATGCTTGAGCCAGGCCTAATTTATAAAGCCACAAATGCATGGGCATTAAAAAACAAAAATAAGGTTCCGCTGCTTGTGTATTGGATGCATAACTCCAAGGTCTTGATAACGAAAGCTATGACCCTCGAATGGTTCCTCCATTGCTTCATTCCCTAGGTGACGCTGTATCTGACTGAAAAGGACATCCCCTTTAACATCCTTCTCTCGATGGACTGTGCAAGACGCCATGCAACGGACCTGCAATATGATGGGGTGCAGATAGTTTCTGCCCCCAAACACCACATCTCTAATTGAGTCGATGGATCAAGGTGTCATTTGTGGCTGGAGGGCCTCATCTCGGCAGTTGACGACAATGAAGAATTCTCCTTGAAAGCATACTGGCGTAGTTACGACATTACCTCATGTTTGTTTAATATCCAGCAAGCATTAAATGCCGATGAAAAATGAGACCATAAATTCGAGCTGGAAGAAATTGTGGCCAAATGTGGTACACGACGATCCAAGCTTCACTCCTGACGAAGTTCATCACTCAGAGGCGAGGTCCACATGACGGAAAAAGACGTCAGCACCCTTATCGATTGCCCCTTTGACCCACTAACAGATGAAGACCTCCTTGAGATGACAAAGTGAGGAAGAAAACAAAGAGGACGTTCAAGAAGAAACTGAAAAGCGTGATCTCACCCTGGAGAGCCTGCAACGATTGAGCAACACAGCAAGGGCAATGCAACGATTTGCTCAAGACATTGACAACAATAAGCCTCGAGCTGTTGAGTTTAGCATTCGTGTTGACGGGGTTATGTCCTTGTTCAAGGGAATTTTGAAGCAAAAGAGAAAACAAAGACAAGTAGTAGAATCTCCGAGTGAAGCTAAAGCCTCTACGAGTCAAGTGAGAGCCTCTCCCACGCCTCCAGCTCAAGCCTCTAGCCTCTCTCAGAAGGCAATGTTGATGAATGCTAATTACTGTATAAGGTTTTATAAATCAAGATTTAAGTAAATACGTGGACACTTGTAGTATTTTTCTTAAATATGTCAAGTGTAAATACTGTTTACATATTTTAATCATGGTACCCACATACATGAAAATTGTAGAGCTGTCCAGTCCGGCCCGGACGGATGCCCATTTTTGGGGCGGGGGGTGACAAATTAAAAAAAAAACAGGGAGTGATTAACAAAGGCCGGAGGAGGATTTTAGTCCAGATCACAAATCGGCCCTCGTGTGTGTGGGGGTGTGTGTGTGTGTGTGTGATGAACCTACTTGCCAAATGGGCAAACGACAAAAAATGCCTCAGAATGCGCCAAGAGTCCCACTGCCAACTATTAGTAAATGAAGAGACGTGAGACGCAGCTGTGCGTTCAAGTCGTGGCCTGTTATTTTTCCTATTCTAGACGTCACGATAACCTCGCGCTGCTACCACCTGCTTCTGGGGCATACCATTACTGGGGGTGAGTGGGGGCAATACCACTATCCTGATAGACGAAGTCATTAGCTAGCTAATTTACTAGTTTAGAATCCGCTTACCTT